>NC_041391.1:396928659-396946056 GCF_002162155.2 Triticum dicoccoides | reverse complement strand
CACTGTTCATCCCAGAGGCAGCATCGATCGACTTCAGTTAGCAGCAGTAGCGAAGGAATCGCTCGATCGGGTTCAATTAATAGCCGTCGATTGATTGCTCGGGTTTAGTAACGCGTATCCTGCAGTGCAATCGCTCGGGTTCAGTTAGAGCCCAACTCCTCGCTCGGGTTCAGTAAGAGCCAACGCCTCACACACACACGCGTACGTGTATGAGAGAAACGCGCATCGCTCGGCCCCCGACCTCCCACCATAACCGGGAACTCCCCGAAATTTTCCTCCCCCTCGCTTCTACAACGGTTTTTTCCATCATGGACGGCCCAAAGAATGTCATGCAACTGCGTCTCCGGCCCTCCCAGGACGAAAAGCCCATTTTCTGTCATGATTTTTTGTCATAGAAGTAGAAGCCCACCACATCTATGATGATACCGGGTTTTGTCACAATTATCGTCATAGAAGTGTCATATGTATGACAGAAAAAAAATTGTTCGTCCCAAAATGTCATGGATGTGTCTTTTTTTTGTAGTGGCATCATTAAAATCACCATGCCTAGCTGAAAGGCATTAAAGAAAAACACTCTTTGGGAGACAAGCCAATATCTCTACCTACTTTTTTGTGTGTTCACATGATTAATATACTATGGTATTCATTATTTATAGCTTTCGTTTCAATAAAGTACCAAGTAAAGCCTTTGTAATATTATGGATGATAGTTGACTTGATTCTGTACAAAAACAGAAACTTTTGCGCCCTGTAGCAGAATTGTTCAGACTCACTGGAGCGTCAAAAAATTCTGAGTTTTTGCACATCATTGATATACAAATTCACTATGTTGTCCTAATTTTCACAATTTTGGGAGTTACAGAAGTATGGTCATTGTTCATATCATTACAGGTTGTTCTGTTTCTCACAGATTCTGTTCTCAGTGCATAGTTTCTTGTTTTCTAGTTGCTATGGCTTATATTGGTCAATATATATTGTAGAAATTGTAGGGTACAGTAGGCATTGTGTGCAAAAAATTATCAATCTTGTCTTTGACGGTACAAAAGTGAATGCTTTTCTCTTTATCATACTAAACTATCTCACGAAGTTCCGTTAAGTCTTGTGTGATTGAAGTTTTCAAGTTTTGGGTGAGTATCGATATGAGGATAATAGGGAGTTGCAAGATCCTAAGCTTGGGGATGCCCAAGGCACCCCAAGGTAATATTCAAGGAACACCCAAGCAACTAAGCTTGGGGATGCCCCGGAAGGCATCCCCTCTTTCGTCTTCAACATTATCATTAACATCGCTTGGCGCTATATTTTTATTCGTCACATGATATGTGTTTTGCTTGGAGTGTCATTTTATTTTGTTGAGATTTGCTTGATGTTATTTATAATAATGTTTTGTATATTTTATTTCAATAAAAATGTCAAGTACAACCTTTACCATGCTTATTTTGCAAGCCTATATGTTGCTGTTTGAAAACAGAAAGTTTTCTATCATTGTCTGAATTCTTCAGAGAAGTTAGAACATGATAAAATCTTGAAACTTTTACACAATGGCTTCTGAAGCGGTACTTGGCTTGGACGGCGACACAGATCGTGATGTCACCAGACTCCTAACGATGCCGGTAGTAGTGGTGTCGTGTACTCGTCGTCGTGTGCTTGTCGCTAGGGTGGCGTGGCGACGAGGTGGATGCGCTTGGGGATCGACGACCTCATTCGCTGCACCGTCTTGGTTAACTTGCCCTGGGGATGGAGCGGGCCCTATAGCCACACCCGCAGCAGGGGCAGCTAGAAGGTCGTGATTCGCTGCTGTTGTGCCCTTTGGTGAGGTGGAGAGGCGGAGATGGAACATTCTCCACACCTGCACCTTGTGGAGAAAGGCTGCTAGGGTGTTGTTGATGTCGCCCTCCTCTAGCGCCTCCTGCTTCCCCTTCAGCAGCAGGGGGACGGTCATGGCGCCGTATGAGCATGT
Source organism: Triticum dicoccoides (assembly GCF_002162155.2). Classification (NCBI taxonomy): domain Eukaryota; kingdom Viridiplantae; phylum Streptophyta; class Magnoliopsida; order Poales; family Poaceae; genus Triticum; species Triticum dicoccoides. The sequence continues at coordinate 396,944,100 of NC_041391.1, read as the reverse complement.
CATGTTACCCGTGGCGTCCACGTCCCCATGTGCCCACATAGCCCCCATGCCACCAGCGGCTGCATGCGAGGGGGGCTTCGAGGTGGACGGGTGAGCTGAAGCGCCGAACCTTTTTTTGGGCACCATGGATGATGAAGCCATTGATGAAGAGGACGATGCTAAAGATTGACGCGCTACTCACAACCTCGGGGTTCGCCCAAGTACCTCCCCCTACCTAGCACGCCAAAGATATTGTGGCACAACACGAACACCTATGGGGCCATCGGCCCCTTTGTGGTTCGGCAAGGCCGTAGAACAACACGATAGCGACAACTCAGGCAGTTTTTACCCAGGTTTGGGTGGCCACGAAGCATAAGACCCTACTCCTGCTTTGGTGGATTGATGAGGGGACCATAGTGGAGATGCAGCGCTCAAGCCCGGCAAGATCGCCGAGGGCAGCTACATGCGTATGAGTGTAGAATGGTCCGAATCCTTTCTAAGGTTGCCTCGGTCCTCATTTTATAGGTCAAGTGGTCACCACAATGGCATAGTGGTCATTACGCACTGATAAGATAGCAAACAGTGCTATCATACCTAACTCTGCAAACCGGATAGGGTGCATTAAATGCACTGCTTAGTTTCACGTCATGGGAGAAGCCCCGCAAGCCTTGTCGCGCTACTTTAGCTGTCCCTTGCCCTGTCTACCTGACACGCCTCAGGACGGGTGTCATGCAGGGTGAATCTTCTCCTCAAATGGGTGCTACGTGCCAAAGGACAACCACTTAATCACTTGGAGGATTGACACTTCACTAATAAGTGACCTGAGTCGCTGTGTGGTAGAGCGGTGGTGCCTTGGCGGGGTTGGCGTCCCCGGCAAGCCTGCCAGGGGAGTCTTGGGACTTGTCTTTGGTGCGGCCTAGACATGATCGGTCTCGCCTGCCTGGCAAGGGAGGTTTTTCCTTAGTGATATCTTGCTCCTTTGGCTTGTCTTGGTCTTCTTGATCCGCCCTTTGATTCCTCAAAGAGCTATGTCTTCTCCTTGGCCTTGACTTGGATGCTATAAACTTTCCCTCGAGCCTATGCACAGTCTGCGGGCAACATACACTAGGGTTTGTTGCACTGACATAGAGGGAAGCAGGGATTTGCAGAGGTGCCAGAGCTCAAAGCTTAAAATAGAGATGAATAAAATTTTCGGTGGTATGCCTTTCCTGTCAATTGCACGACCTAGAGTTTTCAATATCTTCCATGCTAAACACATTAGTGGTGGTTCCCAAGAGGAACAAAATAGTTTACTACCCCTCAGCCAACAAACGCAAGCCATGGCTAGCCGAATCCTCGGGTTCATTATTTTGTGATTTTATCATAGGACTGTGCATCCTAAATACATGCCCCTCTCGTGTAAGGACAAGTGAATAAACACTTATCAAGGAAATAACCCACTTAGCATGGAAGATACCGAACGCCTCATGTCGCTCCATGAGCAGTACGAGAACACAAAATAAATGTTTATTTGAATATTTAGAGGTGGCACATGCAAATTTACTTGGAACGACAAAGTTATACCGCATATAGGTAGATATAGTTGACTCATCTGGAACAACTTTGGGTTTAAGGATTTGGATGCACAATATTCCCACTTAGTATAGGCGAAGGCTAGCAAATAGATTGAGAAGCGACGCCTAGAGAGCAAAAACGGTCATAAACATGGATTGAGAACAATTAACATCGAATACAAGCATGAGTAGGATATCAAACACCATGAACATAAATACCGTGGATGCTAGTATGGTTTTGAATCAATTACATGTGTGAACATGTGCCAAGTTAAGCCACTTGAATCATTCAGAGTGAGATACCATACTATCATACTACATCATAACCATTTTAATGCATGTCGACACATAAGATAAATCATTATCCACTCTTAGATATTTACGCATGGCATGAACAACTATAATCTCTAATTGTCCTCCTAAACATGTTTACTAATAAAAAACTGAATCACGAATGATGAGCTAAACATATTTACAAAAACAAAACAAGAGGAGCTCATACCAGCTTTCCATCACCTCAATCACTTCATGGAATCATCATCATTATGGCCTTTCACTTGCACAACCAAATGATATGAAAATAATAGTAGTGCAAGTGGGTCGTGGACTAAGCTATAATCTGTAAAGATTTTATTCAAAGGAGAAGACAAAGTAATATGGGAAGTTTGTTAGATCATCAATAATGCATACGAGAGCCACTGGACAATTTCATCATGGTCTTCTTCTTATGACAACTCAAAGAAAAGAAAACAATTTCATAGAAACACACTGAAATATTTGGAGTTTTTGTTTTTTTCCTGAAGAAATCAAAGGAAGAATGAAAAATGAGAAAAACTATTTGCATGGGAAAGCTCTCAACAAACAACAGAAGAATGAGAAATCTTTTTGGATTTTACTTTACTACTTCGAATTAACTAAACAAGAAAGAAAAACCAAAAAGAAACAAGATTTTTTTTGGATTTTCAAAGTTTCTCAAACACACAAGAAGTAAGTAGAAATTAAACTAACATGCATATACAATGAAAAAGGATGAACACCGACAACTGGAATGAATGTAATGTCAGTGATAAATACGAACTCCCCCAAGCTTAGGCTTTTGGCCTAAGTTGGTCTACAGCCATGGGTCGAAGTATCCTTCTCCGGGATAGTGTTGAGGCTCTTAGGGGTCCCACTGATGAACGGGATCCTAAGGATCCCATTGGGAAACATGCTCTTCGGCCACCTCCGACTTAGGTGCCGGCTCAGGTGTTGGCGGTTGTTGCAGGCCCTAATAGGCATAAATATCATCCGACATAATAGTGTACCTGCCTGAAAAGAGATCGAACAAGGAAGGTCGAGGCAGGGTGATAGTATCACGGGTGTTCTGACTGAACACCAGGTTCTACCGAAATCATGGCGTGCCACCGCCAATAAAGTCATGCCCAACCATGCTAGTGTAATCAAGGTGCCTAACAGGTAAAAGTTTCTCCTCAACCTAATCATGCCTAATAGGAATCCCAAAATGTTTAGTGAGGCGAGAAGCAGAAATCACCCTAAGTAACTCCCTTTGAGCGATTAGTGTGTAACCATCGAGCAATCATAACACCCAAACTAAAAGTTATATAGCTGTAAAGAGCATGGCGCAAAATGAGTAGTAACGCAAAACATGAAAATGTAAGCTCGCGAACCTAGCCTCTAAAACTATTCTACAATCCCACACAGTAAGTTTGGATATGAAATCCGCAATGCATGAGGATGTGGCTCTATAGGGCTGCCCTCAGATGGTATCACAAAACTCATCAACTATCATATCCCATGGAATATCATATAAGTTGAATGTAACAGCGGGTGGCTCTATCCTAGAGTGGAAATGAAAACTTTGTACGAAAGTATTTGTGAGGAGAAGGTACTGATCACACTTATCTTCAAGGAAGGGGAGGATGCTGGCATTGTTCACCAAGTGATAAAAGTCGTCAAAAATTTCCGCATCCCTAAAAATGTGTTGCACGACCATTCACACAGCCGCACCTCAGCTGCACGAGGAAGGTGGTATTTGGGCTTCAGAGCCTCCTTAGGACTCCAACTCAAAGATCCTCTCAACCTTCACTTGAGCATTTTCTTTTTCTGAAAATTTCTGAAATTTTTAGTGAATCGAAATAAAAGTGAACAAAATTCAAACAAATTGATAGCAACTACTCCCTCAGGTGTCTAGAGGCTATATCATGCATCAAAACTACTTTGGACGATATAAATTTAACATGCAAGCTCAAGAACATGGTCACCATGGCATCAAAAGTTTGCAATATATAAAGCACTAGAACAAAAACTAATTGGACCATTGGAGGAACCACATACTGAAGAATAATCTCCCAAAACAGTTTCGGAAATGGAGTCCCGAGTAATTTTTTCTGGAGGAAGAAGGGAGTGGGCGGCTGGGATAAGTGAGTGGGTCCGTGTGGGACCCGCAAGCCCACTAGGTGAGCCCTGTGAGCTTGTGGCTCACAGGTCCACCCCCGCCTAGGGGTGTGTTCAGTGCCCAAAATTCTTAAATATTCTAGAAAAAATCTTACTAAATTTTCAGGGCATTTTGAGAACTTTTTTATTCGTGTCATTTTTTATTGCATGGGAAATTCAGGAAATAGGATAATTATGGCATTTCCACTTTATTAACTTTAAATAACAGAAAGTAAATAATGGGTACAGTAGGTTGTGCTTACTAAATTAATCGACCACATGCCCCTCATAAAGAATCCATTAATAAGGTTGATGAAGACTTATTAACAAACCATTTTCGAATGACATGAAACCGAATAATCATTGTATAACACTAGGTTACTGATACGTCTCCAACATATCTATAATTTTTTATTGTTCCATGCTGTTATATTATGAATCTTGGATGTTTTATATACATTTACTAGCAACTTTATATCATTTTTTGGGACCAATTTATTAACTTAGTGCCTACTGCCAGGTGCTGTTTTTTGCTTGTTTTTTTACTTTAAAGAATATCAATACCAAACTAAGTCCAAATTCCATGGAACATGTTGGAGATTTTTTTTTCTGGCAGTAAGAGACCCTGGAAGCTTCTGGGGTACACGAGAAGAGGCCTATGGGGCCCACTAGGCACTAGGGCACGCCAGGGGCATCCGGCGTGCCCTGGTGGGTAGTGGGGCCCACGGGCAACGTCTTGACCTATCTCCGCCTCTATAAATACTCTAAAATCCCGAAAACCCTAGTTGAGTTGACAAAAGTTCCAAAACCACGAGATCCAATCTAGAGGCCTTTTCCGCCGCCGCAAGTTCCATAACCACGAGATCCAATCTAGAGGCCTTTTTTGGCACTCTGCTGGAGGGGGCAATGATCACGAAGAGGTTCTTCATCATCCTTGTTGCCCATTCGATGATGTGTGAGTAGTTCACCATAGACCTACGGGTCCATAGTTAGTATCTATATGGCTTCTTCTCTCTTTTTGATCTTCAATACAATGTTCTCCTCAATGTTCTTGGAGAAATATTTGATGTAACTCTTTTTTGCAGTGTGTTTGTTGGGATCTAATGAATTGTGAGATTATGATCAGATCTATCCATGAGTATTATTTGAGTCTTCTCTGAACTCTTTTATGCGTGATTGCTATAGCCTCATAGTTCTTCTCTGATTTATTTGTTTGGTTCGGCCAACAAGAGTGATTTATCTTGCCATGGGAAGAGGTGCTTTGTGATGGGTTCGATCTTGCGCTGCTCAATCTTAGTGATAGAAAGAGACATGACACAAAAATCATTGCTATTAAGGGTAACAAGATGGGGTTTATTCATACGTAAGTTTATCTTGTCTACATCATGTCATCGTTGTTAATGCATTACTCCATTTTTCCATGAACTTAATACACTAGATGCATGCTGGATAGGGTCGATGTGTGGGGTAATAGTAGTAGACGCAGGGAGGGGTCAGTCTACTAATCTTGGACGTGATGCCTATATACATGATCATTGCCTTGGATATCATCATAACTATTTGCTTTTCTATCAATTGCCCAACAGTAATTTCTTTACCCACTGTATTCTACTTTCTCGTGAGGAGCCTCTAATGACAACTATTGCACCCTTGTACATTTCCAATCATATATTAAAACCAAAAATACATTGTTGCAATTTTCTTTTATTTATTTTTGTTAGATCTATTTATCAAAACCTATACAATTTAATCTATCTCAATACCATTGAGGGAATGACAACCACTTTACGCGTTGGGTTGCAAGTATTTGTTGTTTGTGTGCAGGTGATGTTTACATAGCTTGGTTCTCCTACTGGATTGATAACCTTGGTTTCGTAACTAAGGGAAATACTTACCTCTGTAGTGCTGCATCATCTTCTCCTCTTCGGAGAAATACCAACATGGATCACAAGTAGCAGTTACCTCAGCGGGAATATGCATCTCCCCAATAATAAGAGTTTCGTATTTCTTTTTGACTGAAGGAAGAGGGAATTGAAAACCTCCAATAATAATTGTCGAAATCTTTTCAATACAGTTGATACCATTCACTTGGAATTGCTCAAAAAGTGTATAGTATGCTCATTACCATTGATATGAAAAGTGACCTTGCTTTTGTTGCAATCAATAACAGCACATGCACTATTCAAAAAGGGTATACCAAGGATAATCAACGTGTTGGCATCCTCGAGCATATCAAGTATAACAAAATCTGTCAGGATAGTAAGATTTGCAACTACAACGGGCACATACTCACAAATTCTAATAGGTATAAAAATAGATTTATCAGCCATTTGCAAAGATGTTTCAGTAGGTGTGAGATTATTCAAATCAACTCTTCTATATAAAAAGAAAGGCATAACACTAACACCGGATCCTAAATCAGACAGAGCAGTTTTAACATAACTTCTTTTAATGGAGCATGGTATAATGGGTATTCCCAGATCTCCTAGTTTCTTAGGTACTCCACCCTTAAAAGAATAATTTGCAAGCATGGTGGAAATTTAAGCGTCAGGTATCTTTCTTTTATTAGTGACAATATCTTTCATATACTTGGCGTATGAGGCCATCTTCAAAATATCAAACAAACGAGTACGCAAAAAGACTGGCCTAAGCAACAAAGTGTTCAAATTCTTCCTCGTCTTTATTTCTAGGTGGTTTAGTTGGAAATGGCATAGATTTTTGAACCCATGGCTCTCTTTACTTACCACGTCTCCTAGTAATGAAATCATTTTTATCATATGTTTTATTCTTAGGAGGTGGGTTATCAAGATCAACAACAGTTCTATTTCTACAACATTATCTGGTTGAGCATCAACATGAACATCATTATCATTATCACTAGGTGTATGTTCATTACTAGATTGTGTCTCATCATCAGAAATAGAAATATCATTACTATTCTCGGAAGGTTTTTCTACCCTAGGTTCACTAAAAGCATGCAAAGTGGTATCATTTTCCTATTTATTTTTCTTCTTAGATGAACTTGTAACATCTCAATTTTAAATTTGGATGTTATATATAGATCATCATATGCATATCATATTTTATTTGCATTTGGTTGTGATCCTAGACATCTTAAGCAACTCAAGGACCCAAGGAGAGAGTTGGAGGTTTCACAAAAATTTCATATTTGAATTTATTTCAAATTTGGAAAGCGGGTCAATTTGATTTTGAAAAATTTCTCTGCAATTATTTCCAACAATAATTAAATGAGAGAAGATAAAATGACTTCTTCAAAACCTAGGAGAAATATTGGAGAAGAAATTTTCAAATCAAATTATTATTTTCATTTGTATTTTATTTGTAGTTTTATTTGAATTAGAGAAAAACATGCATTTTTTAAAATTGCATTTAGTCTAGAAAAATGTTCATATTGTCCCAAACATTAGGTAGGGACAGTGAAAATTGTTTCTGGAATTTTCAGATTTTTATTTTTATTTATTAGGATTTTCTTCACAAAAATCATTTAAAAAATCTCTTCCTGGGCCGGCCCAGCGAAGCCGGGCCACGGCCCGGTCGCCGCCGCCGCCTTCCTCCGGTCGGGGAGTCCCGACCGCCGCCGCCAGGAGGAGTCCGGCTCGGACTCCTCAGCGCCACCGCCCGCATCGCCCCCTCCCCAAGAAGCCCCGACCCCTTTATAAGTAGCCGAAGCCCCCCCTCCCCTCCACCTCGTCCGCCACCGCCTCCACCCCACCACCCACCGCCGCCTCGCGCCGGATTACGCCACCGCCTCGCACCGGATTTCGCCACCACCTCACCGAACCTCGACGTTGACCTCGCCGCCGTCGGACCGGTATAACCGTTCGGTTTTTCTCCGGTTCTTTCGGTTTATTTCGTTTAGTTAGGTTAGATCGGTTTTTCGTTTTTATTTTATTTAGTTAGTGAACATTCACCCGTTAGATTGTTTTAACGAATATATTCGTTCATTTAATTCTGTTAGGGAACGTTCGTTCTGTACATTTTTCTTTTTAGTTTTATTTTCGGCCAAGGACCTGTCCGCGAATAGTTTTCTCATGATTTAGCCCCTGATCTTAAAACTAGCGTAACTTTTAGCTCGTTTATCCAAATTAGATGAAACCAATGCCTAAATCTTCATAACAATCTATTCTTTCCAGTAAACCAACTTGAACATGATTTTGACAATTTAAAATTTGAGTTTAGTTTAGATTAGTAATCGATCTTGTTCCGTTTGTATCTTGAGTTTCATAACTCCGTTTGAGTTCATTCTTTTTGCAAAGCGTAGCTAAAAACATGTACCTAGTGCTAAGATCTAATTCTCGTAAAAATAAAGCTGTTTGGTTTTGTTTTCTGTTTAGTTTAGCCATTTGATTGTTTTGAGTTTTATTTGGATCTTTTCTCGATTTCTCTTGGTTTCTTTTGAGCGATTGCTTATGGATGCTACTGTTTGTCTATGCTATATTACCCAGAGTGCGAAGCTTATTACTACGAATCCCTAGAGTTTGCAGATCTTCAGCAAGGCAAGTTACACTTTGATCATACTCTTCTATACCCAGTTTTTACTATGCATTAGTTTTGCCTTCAAATAATTTGCATGAGTAGGATTGGGAACTTGTGGTTTGGTTGTAGTACTTGAGGTAGGAACCTAATACCTTTCGATCACCCTAGTAATATATGTTATGCTCAATTATTGCTTAACCATGCTCGTAGATGGGGATTGGATCGTGACACACATGGAAGTTGCGAGTGTTATTAATCTTGGATAACAATAATGTGGCAACTTTAATACACATCTAGGTGGATCGGTTGGGCCACCTGGAGAATCCAATGTTGGCACATTTGGGAAATCCCGGAGTACCCATGTGATTTTTCATCGGTTCGCCACCCAGGCTCAAAGGGATCGTATGATATTTCATGCCTAGAAACTTCCGTGTGCAGCCACAAGCCATTATGGGCTCTGGCTTAGTTGAGTAAGTTGTGTGAGCTCTGGAAGAGGCGGACTAGCAGATGTAGGGGAAAGTAGGTGTACCGGTATGCCCGGAGTACAGAGTTAATGCTTCAGAAAGACTATGTCTCAATCTTCTGATCATGGATGTGGTCAAGTCTTGTGGGGAAAAGTGCGCAACCTCTGCAGAGTGTATAAACTAATCATGGTTAGCCGTGTCCCCGGATATGGACATCTTGAGTATCTACAATTGGATATTACTATTGATCTCATCACTTTTTAATTAATTGACTTGGGTTTAATGATTATATTTGTTTAATTGGGATTTGAGTGTGAGGAACCTTCTCAAATATTGGTACAACTTGGGAGTAGTAAATAAATTTATTCGTTTTTTGTAGGGAAAAACTAGCTTTATGCAAAAGCGTAAACTTAGAGACTCGACTAGCCAAATATTGCATGTTGATATAGTTCTTGCATTCATTGCTTTACAGTGTAACTCTGCTAGCATATTCAATATGCTAACCTACATGGTTGTAACATCTCATGTTGCAGACTACTTAGATGACGAATAAGGTGTGATAGGTCATTGTCGTGCACTCAGCTATGCTGTTGGAGTTGATGGACTCATTTACCTTCGAAGCTTCCGCAGTTATTTAGTTTAGATGGCCTTCAGCCATATTATTTTTGTGTAATCATTTAGATACATTACAACCGCGCATTGTTCCAGCCGTCTCATGCATTTGAAGATTTTGGCCGTCAGATTAAGAATCTGGGTCATCTCGGCCGTCCGATGCTCAGTTTCGCGCTAACTGGGTTGCTGTCCTAAGGGACTCCTACTCTGATAGAAAAAACGGTGGCCTATGGTTAATCAGGCCTGTTTACACTCGGAGCCCATTCAATCCCACGAAGCCCGCAAACACGTCCCCTCTCCTTTTGTCCATCTCTTTCCCCGAACTCCCCTCGCCGCCGCCTCCACCACTGCCACTATCGATGCCAACCTCAAGCCACGGCATTCCTCTCTCACCCGAGCGACGAAGGCACCCCCTTGACCTCGCCTCCGACCGTACCCTAGTGTGTCGCCGCCGCCGCTGCCACTGTCGACGCCAACATCGAGCCACGACATCCCTCTCTTGACCGAGCGACAAAGGCACCCCCGACGGCGGTACACGTCGGACATGCACGAGGATCCGGAAGACCGCAAGCACGAGAAGGAGATGTTGGGCGAGTTGCTGCCGCAGGCCTGGTCCAGCTTCTTTCTACGCCAGGTTTGAACTTCTCGGTTGCCCCGTTGCTGGATCCTACCTCGGTCGAGCACCCGGCAAGCAAGGTACGATCGTACGTCATAGGATCTTTGGGCGCGGTCGAAATAACATCCATCACTTGCTGATGGAGGCACAGCCGGTCAGGGTGTCTACAATGGCAGCATGTGTATGCCCATTCCCCCGGCCCCTCCTATGCGTGCACCTCTGCAGCGATCTAAAGGTATGGACCATGCTAACCTGTCGTGGTACTCTACAACTACCATATATCCAATTTCTTTCTATTGAGATGGCGCTTTAGCCTTTGCACTTGAACTGTTTGATGAATTGCCGATATGATGTCTGTGTTCACCAGATATGATGTGAAAAATATGATATCTTCGGGTATTTATCCTCCTAAATATTCAGATATTCTAACCTGTAATCCTCACTGCTCACAACTAGTTGTAGCTTTCTGATGTATCTTTTGGAATTGGTCGATGGCAATCAGATATCAAGACGTTTGTGAGGACATATATTTTTGATAGCTGTATTCTGTAGCAAAAAGTCTGATGTTTCTATTCTCCAAATAATTGATTACCAACTCACTATACAGTTGCAGATTGGTTAATAACATCTTTTTTATGTAAGAGCTGGGTGTTTTGATTGAAAGTATACTGGGGATGTATTGAAGTATTTTTTTTCTTTCCCTCTCCCAGCATTTTGATCTTCGATTGATGCTATATCTCGCATTCTCATTGTACTTCTTTCATGCATTATAAGAAACATGTGGCAGTGGACATGTTTAAGATAAAAAAAGAATATGGCAGTGGAGATCAGTAGATCTAATTTTCTTTGTTGTGCAAAATGTGTCTATTCTCTAATGTAAGGCCAACTTTCGCTTCTAGGATGTTTTTCCTTGGCTGTTGTATCTATTTCTAATTTGTTGCAAATTCAATATCTTCATACTAATTCACTGGTTTCATGATTGGCTCCTCACTAAGTTATCACCGGTTCTATATTTGTTCTCATGCATGTACATTGTGTTCATAATTGAAATCCCCTTTCCATGACAAAAGCTGATTCCAGATTTTTGACTTCTCTTCAAATTAAATAAATATATTTTCTGTCAAACTCTATCATTTTTTTGTGAGCTATTTAGGCCATCCTTATTCTGATTAAGCCAGACATTTTGTGAGTTATTTCTGTGTAATGGTACATGAGCTTTTCTCTGAGCTGGATGACCTGAAGCGATTCTTGATTCGGTATAGTTGAAGTGGCATGTTTACAAGACATATGCTGTTTTTTTCACTTTACATATGTTAAATCATATTTGCATGGTGTGGTGTTGTTGCAGAGTTGAGGAAAAATAACAGGTTGTAACATATGAAAATAACCAACACTCCTAGAATTCCAGCTTATAGAGGCTATGCTAGGAACGTTGAGAGGTATATCTGCTAGTTGCATTAGTTATCTTATAAATTGAGTGGGCAGAAATTTGGACATTTCTGCGTTCTTTCTGTGGGCCATCCCTTCATTGGTCTGGCCTATTTTCATGTGTTGTACTACATCGACTGAGAACAAGATCATTATTAGATCAAGTTAAGAGTATTTAGACATTGTTTTTTTTCATTACGTAAATTGGTCTTGTGAATCTAAATCTGTGTGTTTGTTTGACTAATGCAGGTGCAATTCCTCAATCATATTGGCTGGTCACCCGAGCCTAATTGACAAATTATTCAACCTATTCATGGATCATGCAAAATATTCCATTCATAATAAATGTGTTTGGTTTGCTTTTGAGTTTGTTGATTTTAACAAGCTTCGGAATACAATAGTTACGTTAGGTCAGTTGTTAGCTTTTTACATCTTCACAGATAGGTTAGTTATTAGCTTTTTACATATTCACAAATAACTGATGATACCTTGCAGGCTATTTAAACGAAAAAAACATGCATGCATCATGACCGGATCGAGGTGGTTGGAGTTTATTTAATTTAGGTGAAACAGTTCCAACTTTAACTATTTGGTTTGGGAACTATATATATATATACTCTCGCTGCTAGGAAAAGCAGGCACCATGATATTCTCAGTTATCTATATTCTTGCCGAGCATGAGCTGGTTGGGCGATTAGTTACAGTATTGTCACACTATTGTTGGGTATTATTTTCAATGCCTCATATTTGACGAAGGGGATTACATGTATTCTCTCAAAAAATGACTAGTTTCTATGTGTACTTTTCAATATGTGCTGATGATTCTTATGAGACGGAAACCCATCTTTTTATGTCTCCATCTCCGGACTATGGGAATCCTTCCCGGTAAAAGAGGTTTCACATCCGTTTGTTAGAATTATATTTGTTTCATTTTAGTGCAAAAAATAGCCGGTAGCTCAACCTAGCTGCTGAATGAATTTTAAAATATGTCATTGCGTTATTTGATTATTTGTAATTCATAGTTTATCCTTAAATTTTTTGGGAATTGGTTGTGTGTGTTTCATTCATTCTATCGAAAAAATGAACGGGCGCGGCAACGCGCGCCTATCATGATCTAGTATTCTTTATGAGGACTCGATGTAATAAGTGTGGGATTGAACTCTGCTATAATTCCTCAAGTACTGTGTGTGTCAGCATTACCGATCTAGGGATGACACTTAAGCATAGAGACTTCGGTCCATCGGGATCATGGTCGCTACAGAAATAGGCACATCATTATTATTTCTCTGAGAATCTTGCTCAATTCTTTTAGGATGACCTTCAGGATACAGAGGTTCCTGAGTCATTCTACCTCCTTGAGTCATTACTTTAACAACATGATCATTCATATTAATATTCATATCATTAAGAAAATCATTGCATGCCTTAGTAACTTGTTCTAACTGAGTTTAAACCATGGAATCTTGTTTTCCTACACCTTTCACATCATTAGCAATTCTAAACATCATGTCACTCAAACGATCATCATGAAATCATTGCGTTTCAATTGTTTCTTAACATACACATTGAAGTGTTCTTGCCTAACAATGTATTTATCAAATTCATCCAAGCATTGACTTGCAGATTTATTATAAGGAATATCACCTTCATGAAATATTATAAGAGTACCTCTACTACCTGTGTCGGGGTATCGAGACCATGTATTTCTTTAATAGGTGGTAAATTGTTAACATATTCAGCTTTTATACCTTTCTCTTTCATAGATTTCTTTGCCTCTTGCATATCTTTAGGGCTGAGGAATAGAATACCTGACGAGGACATCAATACCACTGTTACACCCACAGACCCTCCTATTATACATACTAGACCAATTACTAGAGCTCACGCGGGCCAATTAAATTTGAAGGTACTTCTGTTTCTTGGTAATGATTCTAATGTTCATGAGAATATGATGTTGCCTAAATTGCATACATTTGTTTTGCTTACAAATGAAGGGCCTAGCTTGGAGAAGGATGAACATTGGAGCGAGAACACGCATGGAGATGATGGCATGCGCAAGGGAAAACAAGAACAGAGTTTCAAGTGATGATTTCAGGACTTTGAAGCCACTGTAATGAGTGCATGAAGGCTTGGCCAAAATATACAACATGCCACCTCACAAATTCCGTCCAGAGGCTATTATAGGTACTGCATCACCTTATTATTGGGCCAACCCCACGTAATTTTTAAATATATAAGTATAGGCTGATTTTAGAGTCCATGTGTGTGGGGAAACAAAGTTAGGATTAGTTTCGGACCCCTCCTACAAGGGGTCACAAAATTCCACCCTACTTCTACATATATACAGCCCTTATGGCGTTGTTTAAACTTTGGTTTTTGTTTCGATTAAAAGTAAAGCATAGCTGCAACTTCGCGTACTTCGTTTGTGTTAAATGATCAGACCAAGACGTCACAGAACCCCACCTTGATCAATAAAGCTTTCCGCTTTTATTCGCAATATCCAGATTGCAATTTCAGTTTCTTGCTTGTTCTTCGTTTGCTTGCAAGAAATAGACCCTCATGGTCAGGTTGATCATGCTCCGGCGTGGTCAATAACCTCTCCGAGTAGGTTTAGCGATTGCTAAGGTGCGACGTCCTCGCATGTTCATAGTCGGATCGTCAAAGTCTACTCCATCAAAAAGATAACCACTATCTCATCGAAAGACTGAACACCTTAGCCTCTATCAAGTGGTATTAGATTTCCAGGTGGCTCGGTGAGATTTTACAGTTTTTCTTAGTTTATACCAAGTCTGTTCTTCCTACGTATAGTCCATGAAAAAGCCAAAATATAAGAGTCCGGAAACCACCCTCCGTTTAGGCCCAAATTTTTCCGAAAACGCACTGGTTAAAAAAATTCTGGCAATCCTATTTGTAGGTGTTTCTGAGTGTTTTTAGATAGGTGCCATTATAGAAAGTTTTTTTGAGTCGTTTCCAGTTTTTGGTCCGGGCAGTCAAAAAAAATTTTGGTCACAAAAAATTCGGTCTATCCTGTTATCTTGACTTGGGAAGAGTTTTGAGACACTCACCATTATAGTGATTTTTGGCAAAAAAAAAGAGGAGCACAAAAAAGAGCAAAAAAAATTTCAGAGAGTGCTCCTCCCTTGTTTACGTGTAGTGCCGTGATTTTGCTAGTGGTCTAGGATCGCGTCTTTAGTACGGTCCAGCCTAGGACCAGCATTGTACCGTTGTCGAGCATTTATTCAACTTTGCATTTCTGAATTGAATATTGCTGACCTTTTTTTTTCCTACCATATCATAAGCCTTCCCAGCTCCACATATATCTACGTCGTGCATTTGACTCTCCCAAGCCATCTCTCTATCCAAGCTTTGAGAGTTTTGACTACAACAGTTGTCGATCACCACCTGCTGCTGGGTAAGAACTGGTAAGAATTTGAGATTCGCTTGAGAGATTTGTGACACACCACCACTGCCACCACCACCACCACCACTTCTTAGTAGTCTATAGGATCATATTTGTGTGTTTCTATTGCTGCTAACCATGCGGGATCACAAGCGGATAAGCCTGATTGGGAGAACATGACGAACAAACGGCTACATGATAAATTTTAGCAAATGGTGAGTGGACAGGTGTAAGATGTGCTAAACAGATTTGAAGATGCCATGGAAAAGATAAGTGGCATTGAGAAGACATTCGAAACAAAGCTCGATAACCAGTTTGATGAATTGCTCGCGCGTCTTCCACAACCACCACCGGCTACACCTACAACCCAACAACAACAACAACAACAACAACAGCAACAGCAACAGCAACAGCAACAGCAACAGCAACAACAACAACAACAACAACAACACCAACAAC
>NC_041391.1:396861250-396927659 GCF_002162155.2 Triticum dicoccoides | reverse complement strand
ACAACGACAACAACGACAACAACGACCACAACGACAACAACGACAACAACAACAACAACAACAACGATAACAACAACAACAACGACAAACAACAACGACAACAACGACAACAACGACAACAACGACAACAACGACAACAACGACAATAACAACGGAAACAACAACAACAACAACAACAACAGAAACAACAACGACAATAGCAAGCGATGGAGCGGCCCCCGCGGCCCTGGTGAAGAAGAATGACGCATCCTCCGCATCCCTAGGGGCAATGCCAGCTTCGGAGGACGTGGATGCCCGTCCTTTGGAGGTGTCGGTGCCCTTGGCAGGCCTGACTCCTTCAGCGCCCAGTCTTGCGGCGGCTACTGAGGACAACCAGCCTCCGGAGCCCCCGGTCCCTCATGAGGCTGAGGTTTCTTCTGCCTTGGCACCGAGGGCGTCTCCTCCCTTGCCCAGCGCGAAGGCGAGTCACGGTGTTCCTGCTCCCTCTGGGACCCTGAAAGAGGTGAGGGCGACGCTGGACCTCCTCCGGGGTGAGCTTCAGGGCCCGGATTGTCATTTAGCGCGAGGACGCCTAGGGTTGATCTCTGGCTGGCTCAAGGCCAAAGCGTCTGTCCGCGCGACCTGGTGCTCCACGGAGGAGGCCCAGAATGCACTTGGGGTGGCTGCCACGGCACGCAACCTGGCGCGAAAGGAGGCCACAAAATCTGAGAATCGGTGCCGTGTGGCGGAGGCTGATCTGAAGACCCTCTCGGACTAGCAGGCCACCCAAGCGAGCCAGCTCCAGGAGCGTGAGGAGAAGCTGAAGGCCCAGGAAGCTGACATCGCCAGCTGGGACGCCGAGGTGAAGAAGACGTCCTTAGAGCAGGCTGGATAGCACGACCGCCTGACGAAGCTGAAGGAGGAGGCGGAGGCAGCCCAAGCGGCCCTGATTGAGGCCAAGAAGGCGGCCACCATGGAGCACGACACCCTCTTCTCTCTCGAGGCACGTTTCCACAAGGCCCAGAAGGCGCTCTTTGGAGACGGTCCCTCGGGAAAGGCGGTGGTGACGACCCCAAGGGAGAGCCCTGCTGCTCCGCTTCCTGAAGTCATGGTGGTGCTCGAAGATGCTGTCGACGGGTTTACATCCTTGGTGGAAGGCGAGGCGTGCTCGCTTTCCTCCTTGGCTCTCACATGCGTCTTCAGCCATCTTTATCTCCGGGATGCCAGCGTCAACCTCTCCTCCTTCCTCACTCCGGTGGACACCGACTCCTGGGATGCTGCTGCTTCTGCTGTGAAGAGCTCTGTGGACACCATGCTGAGCAAGTACCTGGTCATCGGTCCTCCAACTGAAGCCGGTGGGACGGGCGACGCGCCCGGTGACGAAGCGGCTCTGTTGGCGGGCAGCGGTGACACCCAAGTCTGAGGAGGTGGCATGGAGATTCTGCTTTTGCTTGTTTATCCTGCACCATGCGGCATGCCTCGGGGAGGCGTTTAAAACTATTTGCTTGGAACAATATGTCTCGTAATAACTACATTATGCTCCTTCAGCTTTTCCATTTGCTTTGTTGTTCTGCGTCGGGATAGCCCGGCCTCGCGCGTACCTCAGCCGTCGTTGGGTCGTTCGGATCACCAGGATGAGCCCAAGAGGTGAGGGGCTAGGGGACCAGTTAGGCTCCTAAGTCGCGATGCTCAGGAGTCCTCCTTGACGTGCGAACAACTTAGGAAAAGATGCAGGGGCAAGCCTCGGTGTTCTGCGTCGGCAGGACCCGGCCCCGCGCGTGCCTCAACCTTCGTTGAGTCGTCCGGATCACTAGGACGAGCCCAAGAGGTGGGGGGCTACAGGACCAGTTAGGCTCCTGAGATGCGATGCTCAGGATTCCCCCTTGATGTACGAACAACTTGAAGGAGAAGGGTGACAAACAGGTCTTGGCGTTCTGCGTCGACAGGGCCTGGACCCGTGCATACCTTAGCCGTTGTTGGGTCGTCCGGATCACCAGGACGAGCCCAAGAGGTGAGGGGCTACGTGACCAGTTAGGGTCCTGAGTCGCAATGCTCAGGAGTCCCCCTTGACATACGAACAGACCATCCTACCTTTCCCTCGCCAAGCTCTCGCTTGGGAGGGGTGCACGAAGACTAGGCCCGTGAGGCCTAGCGAGGTGGGGTACGCCAGGCGTGACCTGAGCGTAGCCCCCGTGTACAGCCCCGTCGCACTACCTTCCCGAGGAAGAGCAGGGCGGTGAGGCTAGTCACTGAGCCTGGAGGCTCCCAGAGGTTAATGCGGCCGTGAGGCCACCCCAGTTGTTTATCACCACCGTGGAGCATAGCGCTTCTGCTCTTGCACAAGCATAGCTGCTCCTCGGCAGTGTCGATGACCAGCGCGAAGCATGGTCCTTCCATTGGTGCGTGGGAGGGGGCTCCCTCTAAGGAGAGCCCCCAAGGCGTGTACATCCCCTCCCTAGCACGTGGCTCGCACAGCAGGGCTGGAGGAGGTGTATATGGGCACCCGTGAGCTAGCGCGGGACTCACGAGGCCCTACCTCAAGGTGGGTTGCACCTGGTCTTGATTAGGGATGCTTGGAATTGTCCTGCGAGATGGTTAGGCAGCCTGCGCCGAATGAGTTTCCTGAGGTTATTGCATGAGAAGGCGAGACACCAACGACCCCAGGAGCTGATGTGAACGGGACTGGCCCGCCGGACAGAGCTCAGCTACTAGATTTATCGACGTTGCAGGGACGGACCTGAGCACAGATGCCGTGCCCAGTCTTCTCATGCAAAGATCCTGAAGAAAAATAACAGGCGCGCGGTTCCCGTGGCCACGGGGGAACTAGGTCGCGCGCCCTCACTCATCCACCCACGATTAGCTCATGCGAGAACAAGGCACCAAGAGCCATGGGAGGTGACGTACACGGGGCTGGCCCGTGAGCCAGAGCTCAGCTACTTGGGTTTAGCGACACTGCAGGGACGGACCCGAGCACAGACGCCATGCTAGTCCTTAATCATGAGGCGGTCGTGGGAGGGCTTGCGAGGGTGCGAGACGTTCTTAGCAATGAAGTGTCGGTCATGTAGTCAATAATTCAAAAGTAGTTTGCAAGGGATGGTAACTTGCTCGGATAAAATGCAAAAGGGGATACATGCCTTAGGGACGGACCCACACGGCCCGGGGATAGTGCAGCCCGAGGGGCGCCCCCAAACTGAACGAACTAGAGAGATGTCACCTGGTACCGTTGCTGAAGAGTTGTTGAAGTAGCCAAAAATGCACGCTGCTGAAGCCGTCCATCATGAGCCGCTCCGGTGCTGAGCCTAGAAAGGCACGGAGGGACCGGATGGCTCCTGAGAGTGCTCCTCCATCTCCGCCAGGAGCGCCTGGTGCCTGGCTTCGTGGGCCACCTGGGCGTCCCTTAGGCAGCGCTGGAACGCCTCAGCCGCGCCCGCCAGGGCAAAAGGCATGCGGACGTAGCTCTGGGGTGGACCCTTGCATCGGCCGACACAGGACGGACACATGAACTGCCGAGACGCGGCCCTGTTGAGCCCAGGGATGTCCATGCAAATGCGGAACTCCTTACTCTTGCTAGGGCAATGAGCTCCGCCTCGCGGCATGTGACGACCGCCTTGCAGAACCCTTCCTTCCTGAATTTCCTCGATCGCCTTGCGAATGAACTCCTAGACGCCTGGTGCCTCGCGCTTGGTGCCTTCTCCTGGGAAGCGTGCTTTGAAGAGTGCCTCCACATGGTGCCCGAGCGCCACTCTCATGAAATTAGCTAGGTCTAAGGCCCACCCTGAGAGGGGCGCCGGGCGCGCCTCCCTATGCGATGGGAGAAGGCACCACGTCTGGAGACGCGAGACTCAGCGCTGCATCCTCGGGTGATGCTTCCTCATGAGACCCCTGGCTCAGCTGTAGCTTCTTTGTCTTGGGGGCGACCTCAGGAGGGAGGGCACTGTCTTCGTCTTCTGGGTTTTCAACTACTGCAGCCTAGAAAGCGCGCTCGAGGGAGCACACCACATCCTTCTCTTGATAGGCGACCGTGATGATGCTGGCGCTTCCTGGCATCCTGAGGATGTTGTAGCCATGGTGCGTGTCTGCCATGAACTTGGCCAGTGCTGGGTACCCTAGGATGTTATTGTAGGGAAGACGAATGCCGGCGACGTCAAAGTCGATGAGCTCGGTGCGGTAGTTGTTGCGC
The DNA here is from genome assembly GCF_002162155.2 of Triticum dicoccoides. NCBI lineage: Eukaryota > Viridiplantae > Streptophyta > Magnoliopsida > Poales > Poaceae > Triticum > Triticum dicoccoides. Next base: position 396,923,500 of record NC_041391.1, on the reverse strand, counting down.
TCACCGAAGGTGACAGGGAGGCGAACTTGCCCGATCGGGTGTGTTGATCCGTCGGGCACTCCTGAGAATGGCTTGGTGGGGTGCAGCTGGTAGTATGGCACCTAGAGTTTGTCGAATGTCTGAACAGAGAGAACATTGATCCCTGCTCCGCCGTCGATGAGGGTCTTGGTCATGGTTACGTTGCTGATAACAGGGGAGCAGAGCATGGGAACGCGCCAGCAGTGGCCGCGCACTTGACCCGGTCTGAGGATTCGAAGGTGATGGCGCACTTGGACCACTGGAGGGGGTGAGTTTCTTAAAGCTTGGGGAGCGCTGCATTGACCTCGCGCGCAAACGGCTTGAAGACATGGTGGGAAGTTGGGGCTTGTTAGCCTCCCAAGATCGAGGCGATGGCTCACGGCTCCTGGAAGCCCCCAGCCCCCTCGTCCTGGTGGTGATCTTCCTTCCTTCTTGGCGGTGGAGGCAGAGGAGGCAAGGCTGCATTGCCCTGAGGGCGATCCTCGCCAGGCTGCTCCCTCAAGTTGCCCTCGCGAGGCTGGTCCTGCCAGCGGTCCTCGCGAGGCTGGTCGCACCACTTCTGATGGCGGTCACGTCCATCCCAGCGTCCTCCACCTCGGCCACCTATGCGACCGTAGCCCTGATCATTGTGCTCGGGGCATTGACCGAGGTGTCCGTCGTGGAGAGCCCTGAGCTCCTGGCAGTCACTGGTGTTGTGGCTATAGACGTTGTGGAAGGCGTAAAATGGCCGCTTGCCCTTGGATGACTCGGGGTGGTCGTAGCCGCGCTTGGTCTCTGGTTCTACCGCGAGCACGGCTGGCCCCTTGCACTTTGTGTCCTTGGTCTTGGTCTCCTTGTCTTCTGGGTCAGGGAGCTCAAGGAGGGAGAGGCGCCTATCCTCAGCCCTTGCACACTTGTTCGCCATGTTGAACATCTCCAGAGTGGTGCAGAGATCCTCATGGATGGCTAGCTCCTCCTTCATCTTGACATCGTGGACGCCATCGGTGAATGCGGAGATGATGGCCTCGTCAGACACCTTGGGAATCTTGAGGCAGACGTTGTTGAAGCGTTGGACATACTTATGCAGGGTCTCTCCAGGTTGCTACTTGACGCGGCGCAGGTTGCCCGCGATAGGCGGACGGTCACGGGTGCCCTGGAAGTTGGCGATGAAGCGGCTGCGCATCTCCTCCCAGGAAGAAATCGACCCCTCGGTCAGGTTCAGGTTCCAAGAACACGCGCCATACTTTAGGGCCATCGGGAACCAATTTACCATGATCTTCTCATCGCCGTTGGATGCCTCGATGCTCAGCTCATAGAGCTATAGGAACTCGGCGAGGTCTGCAGTGCCGTCGTAGCATGGAGGCAGGTCGGGCTTGAACTTGCTCGACCAGACGACGTTGCGGAGCTCTGCTGTGAACGCTCGGCATCCTACCGTGGCCACAGGAGGTCGTCGAGGGGGTGGAACGTAGTCTTAGCGCGCGCGCCACCACCTCCTGCGGTGGCTCGCGAGCCTGGTGTTGGGGCGCTGGAAGCACGGGCGCTTCTCCTTGGGTATGTTGCACCACCTGGCAGCTCACGTCATCTTGAGCCGACGTCGGGCGTTGCGGGTCGCGCCGTGGGGCCATACGCCTTGGCTCGATGATGGCGCCTCGGGCCGGAGACGGAGGAGGAGCCCCGTGCGCGATGTCGCCCGCTGCAGGTGGTTGCTGAGGAAACGAGCGAGCCGGCCCGTTGGAGCCACTCCTCATAGAGATCTCCCACTGGACGGTAGCGAAGAAGCTCCCGCGCCGTGTGCAGAGCGGCACGCGCATCCACCTGGCCACGGCACGCGTGGGATGACGAAGCTGCTGGGGTCAGTAACGGAGTGGCAGTGCCGCCGTCACGGTGCACCGAAGGGTGCAGCGATGAAGCTTGCTGCTCATGGTCGGCAGGGCCCGTGGCGGCGTTGGCCACTGGAGAGGGAGCGCGGCGGGCGCAGCCATCTCCCGCCGGAGCCGTCTGAGCGACGCGGACGGCGACTGCAGCCCGACGCTCGGCACGAGCCCTGCACGCGTCGGCCATGGAGTTGTCGGAGCAGTGGCAGATCGAACAACGAAAGAGGGGATCCGACGCACCCCTACCTGGCGCGCCAAATTTTGGATTTTGGGATCTGGCAACCCTTGAGAGGTTCGAACTCTGGGGTGCGTGCGGAGATCTCAACCTGCCCAACTTTCCTACTCGAGGTCCTTCCTAGCCTATCGCGTCAAGCTCACAGAGACACAAAGACACAGAGATTTATACTGGTTCGGGCCACCGTTGTGGTCTAATACCCTAATCCAGTGTGGTGTGGTAGATTGCCTCGTGGGGCTATGGATGAACTAGTACAAAGGATGAACAAGCCTCTGGAGGTGAGGTATTCTTGAGATGGTGTGGTGCTCGGGTTGGAATAGATCTCTCTCCCACTATGGTGGTGGCTAAGTCCTATATATAGTGGCCTTGGTCCTCTTCCCAAATACGAGCGGGAAGGGATTCCACAACGACGTATTTGAAGGGGGACAAGTAGTACAGTCCATCCTGACAAAAGTAGTCTTCGCCTGCGAAAAGCCTCTGGTCGTGACGCTGCGGTGGGCTCGGTGATGACCTCCGTCCTGCCATCCTGACGGTCATTGTCTTGTTGCACCAGAATGGAAAAATTTAGCTGATTCCTCGGGACTCCGCACCTGTGGCTTACCTCCCTTGCACCAAAGAGGAAACCTGCGCTCTGCACCTGCCTGGCACCCGTCTGGCCTTGGTCGTCATGGCTCACGTCAGCTGAGCCTCATGAGGTAGCTGCATAGAACTCTTCGCCTCTCAAGATCCCTCCTGAGGAGGCCCAACTACTTCGGGGGTCTTGGCATCGTCCGCCTCGCGAGGCTTGGCCCCTCGCGAGGGTCTTGTGGTGTCGATGTCGAAGCTGGGCCATACCGGGCCCTCGATGGAGCCGCGTGATGGGCCGCAGGCAGGCAGGACTAGATACCCCCAAGTCGAGGATGCCAACAAGGTCCACGAAAAAGCAACCTTGTCTATCCCACCATGGCCATTACCCACGAAGGACTTGCCTCACTAGGGTAGATCTTCACGAAGTAGGCGATCTCCTTGCCCGTACAAACTCCTTGGTTCAACTCCAAAATCTTGACGGAGGCTCCCAAGTGACACTGAACCAATCTAGGAGACACCACTCTCCAAAAGGTAATAGATGGTGTCTTCTTGATAACTCCTTGCTCTTGTGCTTCAAATGATAGTCTCCCCAACACTCAACTCTCTCTGATAGGATTAGATTTGGTGGAAAGATGATTTGAGCGGAAAGCAACTTGGGGAAGGCTAGAGATCAAGATTCATATGGTTGGATTGGAATATCTTGGCCTCAACACATGAGTAGGTGGTTCTCTCTCAGAAAGTGAATGCTAGAAGTGTAGGCATGTTCTGATGGCTTCCCCCATGAATGAGGAGAGGGTGGAGGGGTATATATAGCCTCCACATAAAATAACCGTTACACACAATTTACCAAACTCGGTGGGACCGAATCATAAAGCTCTGTCAGACGATTTAGTTCATAATGTGACTGTTAGGCATTTTGGTGGGACCGGCATGTCAAGTCAGTGGGACCGATTTTGTTAGGGTTAGGGCATAATGTAATCTCGGTGAGACCGACTACACAAACTCGGTTGGACCGACTTTGGTAATAAGCTAACCAGAGAGTTGGTCAAGCAAACTCGGTGGGACCGATTCACTCATCTCGATGGGACCGAAACATTACAAAAGGGAAACAGAGAGTTTGCATTGCAAACTCGGTGGGAACGATTGCTCATCTCGGTTAGACCGAAATGTTACAAAGGGAAACAGAGAGTTTGCAATCCCATCTTGGTGAGACCAAGATCCCTATCGGTGAGACCGAAGTGACTAGGGTTTCTGGCAGTGGCTATGTCAAATGAACTCGGTGGTGCCAGATAGATCAAATCGGTGGGGCCGAGTTTGACTTTTGGTTTGGGACATATGTGGATATGAGAAAGTGGTTGAGGGTTTTTGGAGCATATCACTAAGCATTTTGAGCAAGCAAGCCATTAAGCAACACCTCATCCCCTTTTAATAGTATTGGCTTTTCCTATGGACTCAATGTGATCTTGGATCACTAAAAGTAAAATGTAGAGTCTTGAGCTTTTAGAGCTTGAGCCAGTCCTTTGTCCTTAGCATTTTGAGGTATCCACATTCCTAATCCATGCCATGCCAATCATTGAACTTTCCTGAAATATTCATCTTGTAATAGCATTAGTTTAATGAGCTATATGTTGTTAATCATTACCAAAACCACCCAGGGATAGTTGCACTTTCAATCTCCCCCTTTTTGGTAATTGATGACAACATATAGATCAAAGCTTCGACAAATGATAATAAGATTGAAATACATCGTCGCTTTGAGAAGTATGTGATAAGCAAGAGCTCCCCCTAAATTTGTGCATTATTTAAGATTTGCTTTTGAATGCAAATGCACAATCGATTAGTATCATGGGTTACTCTTCCATGTCACATACATCTTGGTGGAGCGCTCAAAATGATAACAATTAAAAGCATGCACTCATCACCAAGCAAGGTGAATGATCATATAGGGATATAAGAGATAGTATCATCCAAACACACATTAAAGTAGCATATGATCAAACACATGATCATACAAGTATCTCACACAAGGACATAATGTATTAAGCAAGCATACAATAAAGTTCAACCAAATAAAGTGCCAGAGAGACAAAAAGCAACACTCTCTCTTGAAGCCTATGATCTATAGATATTTATCCCCCTTTGGCAACACGTTACCAAAAGGTTCAAATATGCATAGTGCTATGCGTCTCTCAGCTTGATCTCCATGAAGTGGTGTAGAGATCACTCCAAGGACGAAGGCTTCAGTTGATGTAGCTGGAGCTGCTGGAGTGGCTGCTGGAGGTGGCACAAAAGTTATGGCTGCTGGTGCAGATGTAGTAGCTCTAGTATCAGGTACTGGCACTGCAGCTGACCTCTGACCTCTTGGCAAATACTGAAAAGCTTCTGTAGTTGCATTTCCTTTCTTCTCCTCCGCTTCCTCCTAGAGTTTCTCAAATACTGTCTGTATATCAGTGACTTTCAGATCAAGATCATTTAATTTTTGTTCAATGATTCTCTCCAAAATCTCCTGATTCTGAGTCAGGGTGGCCAAGCCCTTCTTAATCCTCAAAGTATATTGGATCATAAATCCAAGTTGATCTTGTTTTCTCTTCAAGAACACCTGAGATGCCTCTTCAGTACTTGGCATCTTTGCAGCCTTATCTGCCCTTGCCTTTGCTCTCTTCTCTTGTGCTTGCACTGATGAATGATCATTCTCATCCATAAAAACCATGTTGTCTTCAAAATCTAGCTTGAGAGGTAAGTGCTCCTTGTCCAACAAGTAAGTGTCTGTGTCCATCTTTGAGTTGATGAGCACCTGAATTTGTGGAGCATACCCACAATATCTTTTCTGATCAGCAGCTGTCCTCTTGATTGTCTCTACAATAAAAATGTGAAGCAAGTTGATTTAATGTCCTCTTATCATCCTATGATCTCCAGACTTGGGCAATAGAGTATGCCTCAAGATGGTGTTGATAGTAGGCAGACCAGACAACAAGTATTTCGCAGAGCCCAACTTGTGAGTTTCCAGGGCTTCCTCAGGAATTTCCTTGTACATACTTGCCATTGAGTTGTGGTCTTTCTTCTTATTGGCATACACATCCAAATCATCCTCATGATCTTCTAGAGCATTGATCAGCTTGGCCCATTCATCAACAGTTGACTGGTACCTTGCACCTTCAGACATCCACACTATCCTTCCATCTGGATAGAAATGAGCAGTGGAGTAGAATTGCATGATCAACTCATCATTCCACTTTGTGAGCTTCTGTCCAACAAACTTGTCAACTCCACAAGCCTTGAAGCTGTCATATACACCTGGGAAGTGATCTTCATTCTCTCTGATGTATGTCCGGTCAACCCATCTCATGCCATAGACAATTGGCTTCTTGTCAAGCAGAATGGTCTCATAGAAGTCTTGTTGTTCTTTGGTGTGGAACCTATAGTCCACTGCAGTTCACCTTCTCATAGCATAAGGATCATTCTTCCTCCAAAGTCTCAAACCTGCATCCTTCCTGATGCTCATGTCCTCTGCCACTGGATGAGTGTCATTGTCGTCTGGGATCTTTGGTTTGAGCTTTCTTAGCACTTGGGCTTCAGCATCTTCTTCTTCAACTTAAGGCACTGGGCCTTGTTCTTCTCTTCAGCAGGGATGTTTCTTGTACTTCTCTTGGGTGCAGACTTGGTGGTTTGAGTAGCAGCTTTGGGAGCAGGTTGGGCTTAGGAGAAGCACCTGCTTGATTGCATCTCCCATAAGCTTTTTGGATTTGGGTGCTGGTGCAGCATCCTCTTCCTCTTCCTCTTCAGAATCTCTCACCATAGTTGACTTTCCAAGAACTTTTGCAGTAGTGGTTCTTGCCCTCTTCTTCTTCTTGCCATCACCAACAGCCTCACCATCATCTGATTCTAATGTGAATTTCATGGTTTCTCCTGTGGCAACTTTCCTTGGTTTGGATGTAGGCACTCTCCTTGCTGGTGCCTTCTTGTTCATACCAGCCTTTGTTGAAGCGGCAGTGACATACTCCTTCTTCATCACTTTCTTTTTTGAGGTGGCCTCATCCTCAACTACAACGTAATCCTCATCCTCATAGTCTGAGGTTCTCTTCCTCCTTGCTCTAGTGGCTACCTTGGGCATGTTACTTGGTGTGCTCCTGATGCCCTCATCCTAGCTGCTTGAGGTACTAGTGCCCTCACTCATTTGCAGTTGCTCTTCAGACTTATTCTGGCTATCACTCTGGTCAGACATCTTGGCAGGCAAACTGACAGCAAACCCTATGAATAGATATAGATGAGGTAGAGTAGATGAGCATCACAAAGTGCAGAGATTTTGCAAAACAAATGAGTCAAAAACTTAGTTTTAGTTCCCTACTGAAATGATCTCGGAGCTACCGAATTGATAAACTCGGTGATACCAAAGAAACATTTGGAACCTAAACTAGTGAACTCTATCAGACCGAGTCACAGTTTGATGGCACCGAGATTGCTAGCGTTTCACATAGAATTGAACTCGGTCACACCGATTTGCAGCTTTCGTTCAGACCAAAAAGCGCATGTGCAATGGCCTAAGCCAAATCGGTGAGACCGATTTCTATGATTTAGTCGGTCCAAGATGAGTTCAGCAGAGAGCTAACCCTAATTTTTTTGAATCAAACTAAGCCTAAGGAATTTTTCTCTGGATAGATTGATTTCATACGTGGCAAGAATCATGGCATTGTCCTCGTTCTTAGAATCGGAGGTGAATAGAAAACACAAGGGATCGAACACATACCCTAGTTCGGCGGGTGTTCGCTATGGCGGCAACGGCGGAGCAGATTCCGTCGATGGCGGCAGAAACCAGCGGTGGGAGATCGCTGGCAGCGAGGAGGCGATCCGAAGACCCTAGGAGGCAGAGCAGGACATGCGCGGGCTGAGGGGTTTTGAAGAAATTTCCAAAATCTCACCCGTGGGTATATATATCCCGACCCTGTCGGTGTGACCGAGTGGAACAACTCGGTGGCACCGGGATGCAGAATCGCAAGCGGTTGCTGCAACTCGGTGTGACCGATGTTCAAATCGGTTGCACTGAGATGAAAACGTAGATCAACTTAGTGATCTCGATGTGACCGAAGTGGATGACTGGGTCAAACCGAAATGCACAAAGAGGTTTTGGAAGTTTAAGTCTATGACGAATCGGGGATTCCGAGTGCTCCTCACACAGAGTGGTTCGAATCTGACTTGATCAAACTTTGTGATGTAGCATGAATAGAGTTTGAGACAAGAAAATCATAGATAGATAGAGAAGGTTCTTAGGCATTCTTTTCCATCCACTTGGCAAAAGAGAAGATCCAAACAATCAAAGCAACAAGTGGATGTCCTCGAATGAGTAAAATTTGCAACCAACATGCTCACACAATAAAATGGCAAATGAAATATGTGGCAAAGCATGCACAAACACTCTAGCATCTATCAAGCAATTTGCGATGACTAGGTCATCTATATATGAGTATATTGACTTGGGAGTCAAATGAGAACATTTGATCATAGGTCATACTCATCGTTTAAGCATAAGTGGGGTTAAAGCATTGTTGTGTTCACACCATTAGAGTTGCTTTAGCTCAACTCTTAGAGTAAAGCTCCCCCTAGATGTGACATCCCCCTAAGAGGGATGAACTAACCTTGGGTTTTGTCGATGATGACTTCATGTAGGTGTTGAAAATGTGGATGCTCAATGTTGATGTAGACCATTTGGAGCAATCCATTTGAGTGAAGTGTCCATGAAAGCATTAGGTTACCTTGTCCCTTGTATTACCAATAAGAGGGTTTGTGAATCGATAAACTAGTGCAAGGTGTGGAAGTTTTTTGCACTTGTTCTTGCCAAAATGATATGAGTGAAGTGTGTTGGCGGAGTCACCCTCAAGAACTCTTTAGTTCTTCTTCTTCGAGATCCACATCATCTTGATGGGAATCCTTGGGGTTGTAGTCGTACTTGATGAAGTAGAACTTGATGTAGTCTTCGGAACCACTTGACCAAGGCCTTGGGAGCTTCTTCAAATGTATCAATCTCCTCTTGAAGCTTATCCTTGCCTTTTTGCTTGTGGTCTTGTGGTGGAAGATCATCTTGATCTTGTGTACCTTGGAAAGAAGTGGGATCGTTGAGGAACAAACTTCGTCTCGGGGTATTGATCTTCTTCCCACTCAACTCCATTGGCATTGAACTTTCATTCAAAACTAACACCTTGATACTTTCGGTGCCTACCTTGCTTGTGTACAATTTCCTCAAATTGCTTACTTCTGGCAAGGCTTTTGTAAACACCTTTCTCTATAATTCCCTTCAATAATCTATTTTCTTGCTCAAGTGTAACTTGGCTAAGAGAATTATTAGTGGAATCAAGAGAACTACTAGAAGCAACAACATTTGATTTAGCATGATTATTGTTACTACTAGAAGAAGAATCTTTCTTACTTTTGTTGCTAGATTTTACTTGTGGCATGTAAGTAGACAATAGTAAACGCTTGGCAATTTAAGAAGAACTTTTCTTGCGAAGATCATCATTGATTGCCTTTAAAAATTCATGCTCTTGCTCTAGGTTTAGCTTTTCAAAGCGTAACTTCTCATGAGTCTTCAAAAGTTCTCGATGATCTTCCAAGGTAGTTTCATGAGCTAACTTAAGAGTATTTAGCTCTTTAGTTAGACGCTCAATCTTCTCCTTATCATTGTCATTCGTTTTGTCTTGATTAGCATGATTAATTGATGTTTTATCGTAGTATTCATCACTAGAGTTGTCCACAAGTAAATCATCATCACCTAACAAATCATCTTCATCACTATTCAAATCAACATACTCGGGGTGTGATACCTTTGGGCCTTTAGCGATGAATCATCTTCCATTTCCATCATTTGGTGAGTCAAATATGTCGTAGGAGTTGGTTGACACAAGTGCTAGACCGGCAACACCTTCATCTTGAGTATATTCAGAGTCGTAGTGATAACTTCTTTCGGAGTGATGGTCGGAGTCGGAGCCGGATACCCATTCACCAACATGAGCTTGATTTCTTCATTTTGTGTAGCTCTTTGATGATTTGTCCTTCCTTTCTGAATCCTTGCTCCTCCGGGAGGTTCTTCGTTCAAAACGATCATCTCTACTCCTTCTCTCTCTTGGTGGTGATTCTTCTCTTCTACTTCTTCTTTTAGGTGAATCTTCTCTCCTTTTCTAAGGTGCCGTACACACACTTGAGTAGTGTTCGGGTCTTACACAATTGTAGCAATTACGTTCATGACTCGAATATCTTTTCTCATTGTAAGACCTTGACTTGGAACTTCTTTCCTTGCTTCTACCCTTGTAGAACTTGTTGAAGTTCTTCACCATTAGGCTCAATTCTTCATTGAAGGTTTGTTTCTCACTTGATGATGTAGGAGCATCACATGAGGCTTTGTAAGCACCACTTGACTTGTTGTGAAGCTCTTCTTTATCCTTGAGTGACATCACATGAGCAACAATTCTTCCAATGACTTGCCTTGGCTTGAGATCTTTGTAATTGGGCATCATTTGGATCAATGTGCATATGGTATCATATTTTCCATCCAAGGCTCTTAGGATCCTCTTGATGATGAATCTATCGGTCATCTCTTCACTTCCTAAGCCGGCAATCTCATTTGTGATGAGAGCAAGCCTAGAGTACATTTCAGCGACACCTTCACCATCCTTCATTTTGAACTTGTCAAGTTGACTTTGAAGCACATGCAATTTGGATTCCTTGACGGAGTTGGTACTTTCATGCATATCAATCAAAGTGTCCCAAATTTCCTTTGCATTCTCAAGGCGGCTGATTTTGTATTGCAGCATCTTCAACTCTACCGCGGTAGCTTCACGGTTCGGTTCTCTCCCACCAAAGAATTCACCTTGCAAGCCAATACACACAATAGCCCAAACGGCAGGGTTGTGTCCAAGAATATGCATTTTCATCTTATGCTTCCAACTAGCAAAATTAGTACCATCAAAGTAAGGACCTCTACGGTGGTAATTTCACTTGCTAGACGCCATACTCTCCTAGGTTGTGAAACCAAGGCTATGATCACCAAAAGCTATGGAAATCAAGGCAAATGGAGACTGTAACTCTGATACCACTTGTAGGATCGAAAGTATGTCTAGAGGTGGGGTGATTAGACTACTTGACCAAATAAAAATCTAGCCTTTTCCCAATTTTAGTTCTTGGCAGATTTTAGCAACTTAGCACAAGTCAAGCAATCAACCTACACATGCAATTCTAAGAGTATAGCAGCGGAATGTAAATCATTGCATATGAAGGTAAAGGGAGGAGTTTGGAGGGAGCAAATGCAATGTTGACACGGAGATTTTTGGCCTGGTTCCGATAGGTGGTGCTATCGTACATCCACGTTGATGGAGACTTCAACCCACGAAGTGTCGGTGTACTAGAATAGGGGTACCCTAGTATCCCGAACTTGTGCACGGGCAGTTGCAGCACCCCGCGGCAAGACTTGCCGGGCGACCGCCAAGGTCCTCCATGGTTCCTTTGGAGCCATTCAAGAACAAAGTATTTAAGCTCAGGAGACAAGGCCCCGGCAAGAGGAGCTTGCTGGGAAGGCCAACCAAGGCATTTCAAGGAACTTGCCGCGACGCGCCGCGCGTCCCGGCAAGGCTCGGCGAGCGACAAGCTTCCGGGCCCGACAAGACAACGGCCGCGGCAAGGCGCTTGCCGCAGCAGGCGGCCACTCTGTGCCCGCGCTCCAGCGCATCCACCAACGTGTCTCCCTGAGGGGTTTTCCAGGAACGCATGGCGGGAGGCTGTGCAGCCAGGGGTGCGCGGTGGCATGCGATGCTGACAAGATCGCCATCGTGGCAGGCGGTGGCGCCCCTGACAGTCCCTTTCTGCACTGTTTGGGTGACGCAGACGGGCATTTACTGCCTTTGTCCCCTGCCGTCAGGGTTAGGTAGGATACACTGTACAGGTAGCTGTACCAACCACCTCTCTTTTTACATTTTTTCCCTCATCTACGTTGCCACCTGTCGGTGACCCCTTTAGCGTATAAAAGGAGGCCCATGCGCAACGTAGAAAGGGTTCGGTTCATTGGGGAAGCCAGAAAAACATTTAGCTCTCTCTCGAGCAAGAACATAATAGAATCAGACAAGCAGCAGTAGGAGTGTTATCTCTCCGGAGAGCTCCGAAGCTGGGTAAACTGCTCGTGTGCCTCGCCTTGATCTGCTCTTCGTGCGACCTCCGCCCCCCGCAGAACCGAAAGGGGCTCGGTCCGCCGGTCCCATAGGTGTTCGTGGATCAGTTTCCCCGACATCTTTGGCGCGCCAGGTAGGGGGCGTTGAGGTTGTGTGAACCTGATCCGGCGTTCACACGGTCTGGATCTTCATTTTCGTCATCGACATGCCACCGAAGAAGTAGGCTTCAGAGGCAGCTGTTCCGTCCACGTCAATCCCACCGCCACCGGAGCAAACGGGTGGTGGGGTAGACGCCGGCGGAAGGACGGACGTCGACGAGGAAGCTCACGATGCTGCCAGGTCCAAGGGCAAGGCGGCGCAGACCTCGACATCCGTGCTTGTTCCGCGCGCATCTCAGGAGGCGCAGGACCGACAGCGTCATGGTACTCGCAGTACCATATGTTTGTTGGGCCAAGATCAAGCTGGTGGATCCCGGGGCGCTCAAGACCAGCATGCACGCCAACGTGCCAGCACGAGCGAGACACGGTCGCCCGGACGGGATAATGCTCCTTCTAACATAGTTAGAAGTCCGAGCATATCCCGCTCCTCGCGCCATCCGCCACTGCCACCCACCACTCCGACGGAAGCTTTGGCATGAGCTCAACTGCTCCTGGATTACCCTCCAACGTCGGACAAGATCAACGAATGGAGAGCCACCATTCAGAGTCTCATCAGCTACGCCAACGGCGACACTCCACGGCAGCCGAGCACGTCGCTGCCGCGGTAGGGTTGCCAGGCACGGGCCGGTGGTGACGAAACTGGTGGGGGTGCAACCACCATGCAATCTCCACCCCGAAGGCCAAGATCGCCGACTCGCCGGATCCACCTCGACAGCGACTCCACCGCATCGTCGGATCCACGAGTCCGTCGCGATCAGCGCCAAGTTCTTCATGATCGACAGCAAGAAGACGCTCGTACTCGCATCGAGCGCCGAAGAGAAGCGCGACGTCAATCCGACAAGCGCGCTGGGCCCTCTGTTGACATGCATGCGCCAGGGGAACCAGGCGACTTGCCGTACGCGGTAGGTTGCCTTGCGTTCACTCGTGAGCTGCGGCAAGTCCAGTGGCCCAGCACGAAGAACTTGAAGCCAGACATACCGGAGAAGTACGACGGCAAGACGCATCCGTCGGAGTTCCTCAGCATCTACACCATTGCGGTGTAGGCTGCCGAGGGACGGGACGACAAGATCCTTACCAACTACTTCCCGCTGGTGCTCAAGCCCAACGTCAGATCCTAGCTCATGCACTTGCCGGACAACTCCATATCCTCTTGGGCCGATCTATGCCATCAGTTTGTCGGCGCCTTCACAGGCGGCCACAAGCCTCATGGCCAAGAGAGTGACCTTCATCTGCTCGCCCAGAAGGAAGGAGAGCCCCTGCGCAAGTACATTCAAAGATTCAGCAGCGTACAGCACAACATCCCAGATGTCCACCCTGCCGCGGTAATCAACGCGTTCCACCAGAACGTGCGGAATCGTAGGATGCGGGAGGAGATGGCGATGTGCAAGATCAGAGACGTCAGTGAGCTATATGCCCTGGCCGACAAGTGTGCACGTGCTGAGGAAGGGAGGAGACTCCCCGGAGAGAATGTAGTAGCAGGAGGATCTGACAGTGAGGATGCTGCCCCGGCAAAGAAAAACCGGCGGCGGAACAATAGGAAGAGGAAAGGCAAAGAGGTACTAGTCGTCGAGCAGTCCGGCAACGGAGGTGGCACCAAGAAAGCCAAAGCGGGTGGCTCCGGCAAGGAGACTGCCGCAGAGCCTGTGGCGGCCGCCAACAAGCAGGACGGCACCAACAAGCAGTACTGCAAGATCCACCGCACCAAGGGCCATGACCTCCAGAGCTGCAAGAAGGTCGAGCAGCTTGTTGAGCAGCAAAAGGCTGAATACGAGCGGCGCGACAAGGAGAAAGCCCAGGAAGGTGCTGGAGGATCTGGCAAGAAACGTCCCAACCGAGGAGGACACCGCGGCAAGGCCAAGCAGCGGCAAGGAGACAGACCTCCCCATGGCCGTGACAAGGATGAAGACGACGACAACGAAGATATGGATGATGACGAGACCGATGAGCAGGAGTTCCAGAAGGCCACAGAGGTCCTGTGCGTTGACGGTGGTGATTCTCTGCATACTTCGCACCGCCAGCTCAAGCAGTGGGTGCGGGAAGTTAATGCAGCAGAACCATCTGTCGAGTCACGCAAGCCTCTGAAATGGTCCAGCACGCCTATCATCTTTGATATTGAGGACCACCCTGATCGCATAACTACGGTCGGGTGCTTGCCGATGTTGGTTTCACCAACTATCCGCAACCTCAAGGTCACTAAGATGTTAGTTGACGGCGGGGCCGGCTTGAATCTGATCTCCTCCGCGGTGCTCCAGAAACTCCAGATCCCTGACAGCGAGCTCGAAGAGACCGGCACGTTCCAAGGAATCAACCCGGGAAGGAGCAAGCCGAAGGGAAAGATCACATTGCCGGTAACATTTGGCAGCGAGTTGAACTTCAGGACTGAGAGGGTCACTTTCGACGTTGCTGATTTTCCATTGCCTTATAATGGGATACTTGGGCGTCCAGCGCTCGCCAAGTTCATGGCAGCCTCTCACTATGCATACAACGTACTGAAGATGCCAGGCCCGATAAGTGTCATCTCTGTCCCTGGCGACAAGAAGGATGCTCTTATCTGCGCCGACAAGATCTACCGGGAAGCAGCAGCCGCAACAGATCGCAAGTCACTTGCCGCTGAAGCTCCCGGGGGGAAGAAGAAGACCAAGTCCGGCAAGAGCTCTGATGCCCACTCCGGTAAGCGCACCTCTTCGGAGTGCTGCGCTACCGTCGAGGATGCACCATCGAGCTCCACCGGCAAGTGTAAGAAGGCGATGGCAGCTCCACCAGAAACCAAGAAGGTGTCCGCCAAGGAGGATAGCACTGGTGGTACCTTCACCATCAGCGCCACTCTCGACCCCAAATAGGAAAGGGCGCTCGTTCCTTTCCTGCGGGCGAACGTCGACGTGTTTTCATGGCAACCGTCTGACATCCCCGGTGTTCCCAGGAAAGTAATTGAGCACCACCTGGCCGTCTGTCCTCGTGCGCGGCCCGTCAAGCAGAAAGTCAGGAAGCAGGCAGTGGAGCGCCAAGAATTCATCGCAGAAGAAATCAAGAAATTGGAAGCAGCAGGCCTTGTCAGAGGAGTGCTCCATCCCACATGGTTGGCCAATCCTGTTGTCGTGCGCAAGGCTAACGGGAAATGGAGGCTTTGTATCGACTTTACCGATGTCAATAAAGCTTGTCCCAAAGACCCATTTCCCTTGCCGCGCATTGACCAGATTGTTGACTCCACGGCCGGATGTGACTTGCTTTCATTTCTAGATGCATACTCAGGATACCATCAGATCTTCATGGTAGAATAGGATGAGGAGAAGACCGCGTTCATCACGCCGTGTGGCACGTACTGTTTTGTACGGATGCCTTTCGGTTTAAAGAATGCTGCTTCAACATTTGCAAGGGTAGTCCACCACGCTTTTGAGCCGCAGATGCACAGAAATGTGGAAGCCTACATGGATGACATAGTGGTCAAGAGCAAGGACAGGGCGACCCTGATTCAAGATTTAGACGAAACATTTGCAAATCTGCGCAAGATCAACCTCAAGCTTAACCCCGAGAAGTGCGTGTTTGGAGTCCCCTCCGGCAAGCTTCTCGGGTTCTTTGTGTCTCAGCGGGGAATTGAAGCCAATCCCGACAAGATCAAGGCCATTGAACAGATTGAAACACCAAAGCGCGTCAAGGATGTGCGAAGGCTTGCCGGTTGCGTGGCTGCTCTCAGCAGGTTCATCTCCAGATCTGCTGAGCGCGCCCTGCCATTTTTCAAAATATTGAAAAAGGCGGGTCCAATTAAATGGACTCCAGAGGCAGAGGCTGCGCTGCAGGACTTGAAGAGATACCTGTCCTCCACTCCAACACTTGTCGCACCTAAACCACAAGAGAAGTTGCTGCTATATATAGCGGCGACCAATCAAGTGGCTAGTGTTGCGTTAGTGGCGGAGAGGGAGGCGGATGATGAGCCAGCAACCACGGCAGATGCATCCATCGACAAGCAGGGGGCTTCGCCGACAAGCTCTTGTCCCGACAAGGATGATTCTGCACAGGAGCATGAGAAGATGGAGAAGAGAATGGTGCAGCGCCCAGTTTACTTTGTCAGTTCCCTTCTGTAGGGGGCTAGGTCAAGGTACTCTGGTGTGCAGAAATTGCTTTTCGGCCTCCTCGCCTCGAGAAAGCTGCGCCATTACTTCCAAGCACATGAGATCACAGTCGTCACTCGTTTTCCGCTGAAGAGGATACTGCAAAACCCAGAAGCAACAGGCAGGATTGTCGAGTGGGCACTGGAACTGTCAAGCTTTGGCCTCAAGTTTGAGAGCACTTCAACTATCCAAAGCAGAGCATTGGCAGAATTTATAGCAGAGTGGATGCCAACACCAGATGAAGAAACTCCAGAGACGAGCATCCCCGTCAAGGAAGCGAGCAAAGAGTGGCTGATGTACTTTGATGGTGCCTTCTCGCTGCAAGGCGCCGATGCGGGCGTGCTGCTTATCGCACCCACCGGAGAGCACCTCAAGTACGTAGTCCAGATGCACTTTCCCAAGGAGCAAGCAACGAACAATACTGTAGAGTATGAAGGTTTGCTTGCCGGTCTCAAAATCGCAGCAGACCTTGGGATCAAGAAGCTCATTATCAGGGGTGACTCATAGCTTGTCGTCCGCCAAGTGAATAAGAATTATCAGAGTCCGCTGATGGAAGCCTATGTTGATGAAGTGAGAAAGCTAGAAGAGCACTTTGACAGCCTAAAAATGGAACATGTTCCGAGAGCTCAGAACGACATTGCCGATAGCCTGTCAAAGGCGCCGCACTAAAGTTACCTGTGGAACCAGGGATCTTTGTGCTCAAGCTGACTCAACCATCCGTAACACCATCAAGTGGACAGAGCAAAAAGAGGAAGTTGATTTCCGGTGACTATTTTCCGGCAGAGCTCCCCAAAGCCGCCGCCAAGAAGGTCCGCAAGATCAATGCCAAGGGTGCTGAGGAGCAGTCTGCTCTGGCAAGCATTATGGTTTGTTCCGTCGTAGCAGACGCTCCCGACAAGTTTTGCTCCGGCAAGCTTGCCAGGGAACATCAAGCTCCGGCTGAGCCACAGGTTCTCGCCGTAGAAGCAGATGTTCCCGCAGCAGCAGATGTGCCTTTAGTCCTTGTTGTCGAGCCGCAAGCTCCAACATGGGCACAACAGATTGTCCGTTTCCTTCAGATAGGAGAACTTCCCGAAGAGCAAGAAGAAGCGGAAAAAGTAGCCCGGCAGTCAAGTATGTACCAGTTTGTCGACAGCACACTGTACAGAAGAAGACTCAACGGTGTGAAATTGAAGTGTATTCACCGGGAAGAAGGACAAAAGCTGTTGGCAGAGATACATGGAGGCATATGTGGTCACCACATTGGCGCAAGAGCACTTGCCGGCAAAGCGTTCCGGCAAGGTTTCTTTTGGCCGACAGCCCTCCAGGATGCAACTGCACAAGTAACCAAGTGTGAAGCGTGCCAGTTCCATTCCAAACAGATACACCAGCCAGCTCAAGCTCTCCAGACGATCCCTTTATCCTGGCCATTTTCGGTCTGGGGGCTCGATATCCTCGGCCCCTTTCCCCGAGCTGTCGGGGGCTTTGAGTACTTGTACGTTGCAATCGACAAGTTCACAAAGTGGCCGGAAGTGCAACCAGCAGTCAAGTTCTTCAAGTCAATTGTTTGCCGTTTCGGGATCCCTAACAGGATCATCACCGACAACGGCACACAATTCACGAGCCGCACCTTCATGCAGTACGTCCAAGATCTTGGCGCCAAGGTCTGCTTCACTTCTATTGCTCATCCGAGAAGCAACGGTCAAGCAGAGAGGGCAAATGCTGAAGTGCTACGCGGGCTCAAGACCAGGACTTTCGACAGGCTGCACAAGTGCGGACGGAACTGGATCGAGGAGCTGCCGGTGGTTCTTTGGTCGATCAGGACGACGCCAAATCGAGCCACTGGCCAGACACCTTTCGCTCTAGTCTATGGAGAAGAGGCAGTTCTCCCCACAGAACTCGTATACGGGTCACCTCGAGTGCTCGCTTATGATGAGCTTGAGCAAGAGTGGCTGCGACAAGATGACGCGCTGCTCCTTGAGGAAGACCGTCTTCAGGCTGCTGTACGAGCTACTCGATACCAGCAAGCTTTGCACCGCTACCATAGCCGCAAAGTTAATGCCAGAAGTTTCGAGGAAGGCGACCTTGTTCTTCGACGCGTTCAGTCCGCCAAGAATTCCAACAAGTTGACGCCGAAGTGGGAAGGTCCTTACCGGGTGAAACGAGTCACTAGGCCCGGCGCTGTCCGCCTTGAGACCGAAGATGGCATTCTGGTGAGCAACTCCTGGAACATTGAGCATCTTCATAAGTTTTACCCATAGGGCGCGGTTGCCGGAACCCGTTCCGGCAACCACCTTTTGTACAAGTCTTGCCGATGTTGCATGTAATCCTTTGTACAAAGCTGGGCGCAGATCCCGTGCATAATTAAAGCTCATGTGCTCCGCACATCTTGTCAATTTCATGCATTACATTCTTTCTTGCATGCGTTATCTGACACCTTGTGCAGCACCAATCCCCGGTAAGCGATAACGAGCCGTAAGGCTCCACATCGTTATTTTCTCTTCTTTCTTTTTCTCAAAGGAAGGAAGATTCCCAAGGAAGATTCCCTCGCACACAAGTTTTCCGGCGGGGAGGAGAAGATAATGATGTGGAACAGGCGTCGTTCAAGAAAGTTTCGCCTTAACGGAAACCTTGCCGGGAAGCAAACGACAGAAAAGCTAAGTTGCCACAGTTTGAGCAATTAGTTTTAATTTTTAAGTTATCTTCCTCGAACGACCGTGCTTTGTATGGAAAACCTCTGCGTAGAGGAACCAACTCGTAGCTAGTTGCGCCCTTAGTTTGTTTCGAGTCCGCTCAACAACTTAAGTGTGCTGCAACTAGTCGCGACAAGGTTTCTTGTCGGAAGCGGCACCGCTAGCAGGCTGCTGACGTCCCGCACTCAGCGCTCGCGGCTCGGGCGCCTGCGCCGACAAGTTCCCTAAAAGCGTAGGGTAAAAACATACAAAGGAAGGAATCTAGTAAAGGGAATAACATAGCAGTTGATACCAGAAATAGAGTTATATTACAAGATAGCTTGTCGCAACTCTAACAGACTGTTTTCATAACATGATTAGCAGCGACAAGGGAAAAGAAGAAACGGGCGGCCTAATCTACGCGATCGCCCTCAACCCTCTTGATCTCGCTCACCTTGTCCACAATGGGTGCGACAAGGGCCTTGAGCGCTTCCCGATCGGCGTCCGGTGGCAAGGATTTGAGGACGTTGGTGAGGTTGAGGCCTGGATTGCGGAAGGCCACCTTCATTAGCACCTTCTGGAGAGCTCCTGTGCAGATCTTGCGCGACTCGTCGGCCAGCTGCTTGGGGATCTTCTCCCGGAGTCGCTGGAGTGCCGTCGCCACGCCCTTGAAGAACAAGCTGAGCTTGGCGCTGGGTTGGAGATGCTCGTCGGAAGAATACCCGAAGTCCTCCATCCCCAGCTGCGCCAGCTCCCCATTGATGACTGCGGCGATATTCACCAGACCCTCGGTCCAGTGCTCCACCGTCTCCCTAAATGAGTTCTGGGTAACGGCGATGCTCGCCAGCAGCGCCTCGTCGGCCTTGATCTTCTCTGACAAAGTCTTCTCTCGCTCCTTGGCGCCGTCCAGCATCTGAGTCAGCGTAGCCAGCTTCAACTCGAGATCTGCGTTGGAGTCCTTGGCGGCGCTGAGCTCCTTGCTCCTTTTAGCGAGAAGACCCTGCAACTCACCATGAGAAGCAGCATCCTTCTCATGCTCGTGCTTGAGCACAGCAAGCTCCTCGCCGCTCGTCTTGAGGCTGGCCTCCAACTGTGTCACCCTCGTCTCCAGCTCCTTCTTGGCGGCCTCTGCAGTTGCGGCAGCATCCCTTGCTTCTTTGAGAGCCCCGCCAAGTGTTTCCTCGCGCACGACGAGCTCCTCCTCGTAGCTGTCAAGGTTGGCCTTCCGCTGCACCAACTCGCCTTCTCGCACGGACTGCTTCTCGGCAGCAAGCCTTTGTTCCTCCTCAGCTTCGGCCTTCTCGAGAAGGAAGGCCGTACGCTCCTCGGTGAGTCTCTCCCGCTCCTGTGCCAGGGACCAGAGAGCTTCCTGGTTGAGGCCCCGGAGCTCCTCCGCGCGCTTCTCCATATCCACTCCCGCCTTCGTGACAAGTGCTTCCCGGGAAGCCAGCTTGGCCTGTCGGGCGCGGTAGAGTGACAGCAGCTTCCGCAGCAGCTGCTCCCCCTCAGGCTCGCCACTGCTGCTGCTTGGCGCATCAACCAACGACAGCCCCGCGGAGGCGAGCAGCTCTTCATCGAAATTCTCCCCTTCGACCGGTGCCCTGGAGCTTGACGCCCAGGGAAGCTTGATGAAGATGCCATCGCCGGCCTTCAGATAGGCGCCGGGCTGGGGCTCTTCGGAGCCTGACGCTGCAACAGCGGCAGAGGGATCGGCGGTCGGTGCAGCGCCTGGCGCTCCAGCGGCCTCGGGGCCGTCATTGCGATCGCCAGACCCCTCGCCTGCTTCTGCGGCAGCAGCCTTGGCGGCCTCTTCTCCGGCGGGCTCGTCAGCACCGGCTTCTCCTTCGGTGGCAGCGGCGTCGTCGGTGTTGCTGCGCGCGTTCTCCTCGCCGGCGGCCTTGGTTTCCATTGGCTCCGCGGCAGGTGGATCTGATGCACGGAAGAAGGAGGAGAATCAAGCAAATACTTAAAGAGAAAATCAGAAGAAGAAAAACCCAAGGGAAGTTCTTAAGCAAGTGGATTACCTGAGCTGGGATCTGCGGTTGCGGTCTCAACCACCACAGGATCACTAGTGCTGCCCCTTGCCGGAGAACTACCCCTTGCCGGAGAATTCTCCCTTGCCGGAGAACGCTCCCTTGCCGGGGGATCCTCCCTTGGCGGCGTAGTTGAAGCAGATGGCGCTTCGGGAGCGGCTTCCGGGCCCTCCTGGTGAAGCTGCTCTGCTCCTACGCAAATCCAACAGTCAAGATATCAGCAAAGGAAAAAGCACTCATGCGCGCCTGACAGCAGGAAGCAAACTATGAACTTACGCTGGGGGCTGCGCTGGGGGCTGCTTTAGGGAGTAGTTGCGGGGTCCGTCAAGGTGGTCTCAGACTCACCCCCTGCTGACACGGTGGGATCATCCTCGATGACAATCACCGGGGCCTTGGCTCTCTTCGCCGCTCTCTGGGCCAGCGTCCTAAAAAGGAATAGGTTCAGATTGAAGCAAGTCAGATACAAGACAAAAATAGCAAGAATTGAAGAACTACAAGAGCACCAAAGAAACTTACTCTTCCTCTTCCTCGTCAGAGCTGAGCGCGGAGAGGTCGAAGTCCGGCTCCCCTCCGGTGCAGCGAGGCGGAGGAGTAGGTTCCCTTGCCCGCTTGGCAGGGGCGGTAGCGGTGGACCGGGAAGATCCCGCTCCATTTGCCGCAGCAGCGTGAGGCACTCCCGCGGCAACAATACTTGCCGCGGTAGAGCGTGTCACACGGCTGGGCGGCTGTTGGCTCGTTCGCCACCCTACTACGTCCCCGGCCCTGCGGAGACGCCTTCTTGGCAGGGTCGGGGGCTCCGCCTGCGGCAAGCTGTCTGAAGGATCGGGCTCTTCCTTGCCGGGCTCGCTCAGCTCAGCTTCAAGGCCGGCAAGATCTTCCTCGCCAGCGAAATCCTCGCGCTCGGCAAGGCTTGCCGCCTCTGCTACCTCTGCCTCCTCCACGGTGAACCTGAACGCGCCCGCGGCAGCTGCTGCCGCAGCCTATTCCGCCCTAGTGGCGATGCGCTGCAGCTCCTCGTCGGTAGTGTCGCGGGTGAGGCTCTTCTGTTCGTCGGCGCGGACCGGCACTTCTACCAAGTCGTCGAAGAACGCTTGCACGACGTCATCCGTAGGTTCTTGCCAAGTTGGGGCGATTCCGTGTGAATCGCACAACGGCATCATCGCGCGGATCCTGTCAAGCGACAAATTGTTGCACAGTGGAACGATGCTCCTCGGTAGCGTGAATGGATGTTGGGGATCTCATTTGAACAACTCCAGGAGCATCGCATCCAGCTCCTGGACGGTGAAATTGAAGTTGAGGCCCGGCCGCAGCCTCATGATGTCCGCCGAGTTCTTGAACTCCCAGGCAGGTCTCCCCCTCTCATGCAGGGGGGCGATGCGGCGGCGAAGGAAATCTGCACCAACAGCGCCTACAGTGAGCCCGGCAAGCCTGAGGCGAAGGATCCTGGTGATGGCGATCTTCAGCCTCTCGTCTTCTGGGGCCACGTTGCTCCAATCATTACCACGCACTATGGGGGCTTGGCGCAGGGCAGTGAACGGCTGCGGGTTCTCCTCGACGATCCAACACCACTCCGCTCTTCACTCCTCCCACTTGCTGCGGAGCTCACCCTCCAGATACGCTTCCTTCTTGCCGACTCTCGAGATCCAGGCGATCCCTCCGGCAAGCAGCTCTCCTCTCTCGACCCGAGGCATGAAGAAGTGGCGGAAAAGGGCTACATTGGGATGGACTCCGACAAAGTTTTCGCACAAATGTGCGAAAACTGCCATGGTCAGAACGGCGTTGGGAGTGAAATCAAGGAGGCGGAGCCCGTAGGTGTTCATTATGTCACAGAAGAACTCCGAGAAGGGCGGGCAGAGCCCGCAATAGAAGAACAGCGCGAAGAATGGGTACCCGTTTGGAGCCAGTTCCGAAGCGGCGGCCGGGAGTACCCTCGTTCGCGGATGCGCTCGCGTCTCCGTCGACCAGAAGAGGTAGAAGTACTCCCTCAGCTCCTTCGCGCCAAGCTGGGGGGAGAAGATCGCCCGCTCCTTCCGCAGCGCCGCGAGCCGCTGCGCGTCGGCCGACTTCACGCCCTTCCCCTTGTCGGCTTTTGGAGCCATGGTGAAGGTGGTGCGGGAGATCGGCGGCGTTGGTGATGCTGGTGGCAATGGGGGGCGGAGCGCTGCTCTCTCTCGGCTTGGAGAAGAAGGGGGGAGCGGCGGAGGTTTGTGAAGATGGAGTAGTAGCAACCAGCGAGGGGGAACAAACTGCCCCTATTTCCCCTGCTTATAAAGAGGGAGGGGGCGGACGTTTCGCCCTTCCAAATAAAGAAACCACCCAAGATCTCTCCCACGACACCGCATTCGACGCGTGCCGTTAGGGAGGGCGCGGTGGATACGGAGTCAGATACGGCGTAACCCAGGCCGCGTGTGCCCGTGCCTTGTTTTGGGCCTGGCCCAACAGCGCTCGGCACCGTGTATGGCCCAGGCCCGGGGGCTCCTGTCGGTGTACTAGAATAGGGGTACCCTAGTATCCCGAACTTGTGCACGGGCAGTTGCAGCACCCCGCGGAAAGACTTGCCGGGCGACCGCCAAGGTCCTCCATGGTTCCTTTGGAGCCATTCAAGAACAAAGTATTTAAGCTCAGGAGACAAGGCCCCGGCAAGAGGAGCTTGCCGGGAAGGCCAACCAAGGCATTTCAAGGAACTTGCCGCGACGCGCCGCGCATCCCAGCAAGGCTCGGCGAGCGACAAGCTTCCGGGCCCGACAAGACAACGGCCGCGGCAAGGCGCTTGCCGCGGCAGGCGGCCACTCTATGCCCGCGCTCCAGCGCATCCACCAACGTGTCGCCCTGAGGGCTTTTCCAGGCACGCGTGGCGGGAGGCTATGCAGCCAGGGGTGCGCGGTGGCATGCGATGCTGACAAGATCGCCATCGTGGTAGGCGGTGGCGCCCCTGACGGTCCCTTTCTGCACTTTTTGGGCGACGCAGACGGGCATTTACTGCCTTTGTCCCCTGCCGTCAGGGTTAGGTAGGATACACTGTACAGGTAGCTGTACCAACCACCTCTCTTTTTACATTTTTGCCCTCGTCTACGTTGCCACCTGTCGGTGACCCCTTTAGCGTATAAAAGGAGGCCCATGCGCAACGTAGAAAGGGTTCGGTTCATTGGGGAAGCCAGAAAAACATTTAGCTCTCTCTCGAGCAAGAACATAATAGAATCAGACAAGCAGCAGTAGGAGTGTTATCTCTCCGGAGAGCTCCGAAGCTGGGTAAACTGCTCGTGTGCCTCGCCTCGATCTGCTCTTCGTGCGACCTCCGCCCCCCGCCGAACTGAAAGGGGCTCGGTCCGCCGGTCCCATAGGTGTTCGTGGATCATTTTCCCCGACACGAAGGGTAACGGTTGCGCGAGTCCACGGAGGGCTCCACCCACGAAGGGTCCATGAAGAAGCAACCTTGTCTATCCCACCATGGCCATCGCCCACGAAGGACTTGCCTCACTAGGGTAGATCTTCACGAAGGAGGCAATCTCCTTGCCCGTACAAACTCCTTGGTTCAACTCCACAACCTTGATGGAGGCTCCCAAGTAACACGTAACAAATCTAGGAGACACCACTCTCCAAAACTTAATAGATGGTGTGTTGTTGATGAACTCCTTGCTCTTGTGCTTCAAATGACTGTCTCCCCAACACTCAACTCTATCTCATAGGATTGGATTTGGTGGAAAGATGATTTGAGTGGAAAGCAAATTGGGGAAGGCTAGAGATCAAGATTCATATGGTTAGATTGGAATGTCTTGGCCTCAACACATGACTAGGTGGTTCTCTCTCACAAAATGATTGCTGGAAGTGTCGGCATGTTCTGATGGCTTCCCCCACGAATGAGGAGAGGGTGCAGGGGTATATATAGTCTCCACATAAAATATAACCGTTACACACAATTTACCAAGCTTGGTGGGACCGAATCATAAAACTTGGTCAGACCGATTTAGTTCATAATGTGACCGTTAGGCATTTCGGTGGGACCGACATGTCAACTCGGTGGGACCGATTTCGTTAGGGTTAGGGAATAACGTAATCTCGGTGAGACCGATTACACAAACTTGGTGGGACTAACTTTGGTAATAAGCTAACCAGAGAGTTGGTCAGGCAAACTCAGTGGGACCGATTCGCTCATCTCAATTGGACCGAAACATTATGAAAGGGAAATAGGGAGTTTGCATTGTGAACTCGGTGGGACCGATCGCTCATCTCGGTTAAACCAAAACATTACGAAGGGAAACAGAGAGTTTGCAATCCCATCTCGGTGAGACCGATATCCCTATCGGTGAGACCGAAGTGACTAGGGTTTCTGGCAGTGGCTATGTCAAATGAACTCGGTGGCGCCGGATAGATCAAATTGGTGGGGCCGAGTTTGACTTTTGGTTTGGGACCTATGTGGATATGAGAAAGTGGTTGAGGGTTTTTGGAGCATATCACTAAGAATTTTGAGCAAGCAAGCAATTAAGCAACACCTCATCCCCTTTTAATAGTATTGGCTTTTCCTATGGACTCAATGTGATCTTGGATCACTAAAAGTAAAATGTAGAGTCTTGAGCTTTTAGAGCTTGAGCCAATCCTTTGTCCTTAGCATTTTGAGGGGTCCACATTCCTAATCCATGCCATGCCAATCATTGAACTTTCATAAAATATTCATCTTGTAATAGCATTAGTTCAATAAGCTATAGGTTGTTAATCATTGCAGAAACCACCCTGGGATAGTTTCACTTTCACATACCTTGCTGAATTTTTATGTTATTTATTTTATTTCATGTTTTATCGAGATCTATTTATCCAATCTACCACAAAACAATCAATCTTTTTACCATAGAGGGATTGACAACCCCTCATATGCGTCGGGTTGCTAGTATTTCTTCTTTGTGTGCAGGTACCATTTACATAGTGTTGCTTGGTTCTCCTACTAGATTGATAACCTTGGTTTCATAACTGAGGGAAATATTTACTGTAGTGGTGTTGCATCATCCCTTCCTCTTTGGGGAAATACCAACGCAGTTTCAAGCCACATCAAAAGAATTTCCGGCGCCGTTGCCAGGGAGACACAAATCTCATCTTCTTGCAAGTTACATTATTTTCCATTTGCCTCTCGTTTTCATCTTACCCACTTCACAATGATTTGCTTGTTTTCCTTCTTTTTCGTTTGTCTGTTTCTCGTCAGATCTCTTGTTTGCTTGCAATCTTGTTTGCATAGTCATGATGTCTCAAGAAAATACCAAATTGTGTCATTTTTCCAATATTAATAACAATAATTTTATTCGTACTTCGATTTCTCCTCCCGCCACTAGTGCAGAGTCTGGTGATATTAATGTCGCTTTGTTGAATCTTGTTATGAAAGAGAAATTTTCCAGTACTCCTAATGAGGATGTCGCGTCCCATCAAAACACATTCGTAGAATTGTGTGATATGCAAAAGACAAAAGATGTGCACAATGATATTGTGATGTTGAAATTATTTCCTTGCAATAGTGTCGATTCTTGGGATACATGCAAAGATGCTTTTATTACTAAGTATTTTCTGCCCGTGAAAATTATTTCCCTTAGAAACCAATTCAAGAATTTTAAGCAACCTGAGAATGAACATGTTGCACAATCTCGGGAAAGAATGAAATTGCTACTAAGAAATTTTCCTAGTCATGGTTTAAATCTTTGGATGATTTTAGCAAAAAGTTATGCGGGATTGAATTTTGTTTCTAGAAATCTTTTAGATTCCGCTGCGGGTGGTACTTTTATGGAGATTACATTGGGTGAAGCTACTAAATTGCTAGATGATATTATGGCAACTTATTCACAATGGCCTACCAAGAGCACCTACTAGTAAAAAAGTTAATTCAGTTGAAGAAATTAGTACTTTGAGTGAAAAAGTTTATGCTCTTATGAAATTGGTTGCTAATAAAAATGCTCCTATGGATCTTAAGATGTGCCTTTGTCTACTTTGATTGAGCAAAATAGTGATCCCGTAGATGTCAATTTCATCTCAGGAAACAATTTTAATAACAATTCTTATAGAGGTAATTTTAATCCCATGCCTTTTCCTAGAAATTCCCCTAATAACTATGGCAATCCCTATGGTAATTCTTCTTACAATAATAATAGCAACCCCTCTGATCTTGAGAGTTATATTAAATAATTTATCAGTGCTAAAAAATCTTTCAATACTATGATAGAAGAAAAGTTGAATAAGATTGATGATATGTCTAGAAGCATTGATAGAATTCCCATGATGTAGAAAATCTCAAGATTAAAATTTTTCCACCCAAGGTTGATGTCAATGAATCAATTAAAGGTTGATGTCAATGTATCAATTAAAGCTTCATATTGTAAAAGCGATGATGAAAGCTTTAGAAGAAAAGTTGGAATTAGAGATTTCAATTCCTAAAAAATTATATGATGAATGTGAACCTACCATTAAAGTCAAGATTACAAATTATGTGATTTCGATGCTAGTATTTCCAGAATTCCAAAATCTCTATGTGATGTGCTTGGTCTTATCAATATTGAAGAATGTTCTCTTAATTTGCACTCAGTGGATTCTACTACTAAAAAGCCTTTGGGAAGAATTAATGATGTTCTTATTCTTGCAAGTAGGAATTATGTGCAGATAGATTTTATTGTTCTTGATATTGATTGCAATCCGTCTTGTCTCATCATACATCTCTACTGCAAGATGCTGCTAACGTGACACTACGGTTAGAGACCCTTTGATGAAACTATTTGCGATGCATTAATCGCAAACGGGGATGTAAAAAAACGTCAAAAAGATGAAAAACGTTTGCGATGGCGGAGACACCAAACATGGTTCAGATTTTAGTTATGTGTGCGACGTGGGGCATACGGATCAGTTCAATGAACTATCTGTTATGAGGCAGAACACTAGAAATGGGCAGACAGATGAAGGCACGTGCGATATACAACATACAGTTCACTCTGATAAACTGTTTGTGATGAGGCGGAACAAAAGAAACGGGCAACCAGATGAAGGTGTGTGCGATATACGACATACATTTCACTCGGATGAACTATTTGTGATTAGGAAACACAAAAGAAACGGTTAGCCAGATCATGGTGTGTGTGATATACAACATATAGAACAGTATTCTTTACTATGAATAGTGTGCTCTGTTGGACACACAAGTATATGGATCATAGCCTTGGGCGAGCAATGTGCCCGCACGCGTTGTGCTAGCTCGATGTTCCTTCTATGCTATGTTTCCATTTATTGATGGTGTTTTATGAACACGCCACCATTTCCCGCCATTTCCTCACTGGTTTCCCGCCGCCACCCAGCGATATTGCGCATGAACCTAGGCGATGTGCGACGCATGGAGGCAACAATCACAGCCTGTAGCACATTCACCTTTTCCAAGCATGCCAACCCTCCAAAGCGCCGCCTCTCCCATCGACCTCTTCAACGAGGTAAATGAGAAGGCGCCACGGCCCGTCAAGGCTGAGGCGCTCCCCAACAACGCGATGGACGACACCGTGATGCGTGTCATCGCCAGGGTTGAGCAGACCCTTGGCGCATGGCGCTTTAGTGCCGCGGATCAAGATAGGCATGTCAGCGCCGAGAGGTTGTAGCTCGTCATGCAACATGGTCGATGGTGCGCCGCAGAGCAAGCTAGGCGCATCCACGCCGATAGGCTGCGGCTCGGTGCATAAAGAGACCGTTGGAGCGTCGTAGAGCGAGAGGCGCGATGCGCCGTAGAGCGAGAGGCGCGATGCGCCGCACAACAAGAGCGGATCCATCGGTGCTTGCCTGCTGTTGACAGGGTGTCGCTGCTTGGTACACGTCTTGTCAGTACCCCCATTCCTTGCCAGGAGTGGCCAGAGGCCGTCCACGCCGTACTTGCACCAGAGGCCGGCCGCGCCGTACTTGAACCGGACGCCCGCCGTGCCGTTTGCCTTGTCCGCGACCCGCTGGATTCCAACACGTCGGTCGCTAGGCTCGACCGCCTCCTTGGCCCAGGTGTCCACTTGGGCGCAGTAGAGGAACATGGCCATTGCATCCTCGAGCTGGTGATCTCCGATGAAATAGCAAACTTGGAGCTCGAGATCCCGCTCCAGATGTACCACGAGCGTGTCGATCACTTGGACGAATGCCTGCACGAGTTCAGGCAGAGCCAAGAGCTACCATAGGCAAGTCTCATGGACACGTTTTATTTTTTTGAGCTGCTGGTCATGGTCTCATGGACACGTTTTATTTTTTTGAGTCATTTCGACATGCATCACTATGTATTCACATCAATCATAATATTGCTCTATTTATTGCTCTATTTCAATGTGTGGACTCTGTTTTTCGTGCTTACATGTTCTGTTTCAATGTGTGAGTATATGCTTTCCATTTCGTATATGTGGATGATAACAGCTAGATACAAATTAGTATACAAAAACAGATAGAAAGTGGAATTCATAATATACATTAATTGTTCATTAGTTCATCACATAATATATATGATATCTTCGCATATACGTGATGATACTTAACTACTAGGTACAATGCATAAAATTGAAAACGAACAATACTAAGACTAATAATCCCTCCTAAGGGCCGTATTCCCGCAGCCCCTCGCCAGCAGCTCCCAGGTGCACGACGTCTTCCCAGCACGGAGGCACTACTCAGCCTCCTCTGCCTCACAGCGCTCGATGTACCGATCTATCTCTTGCTGGGGATGAGCGCGACCGATCTTGCCATTTCATTGGGCACCCAATGGAGCTCCTCGTCAGTGGCACGCTGGAGCTTATCGGCCCACCTCCACGAAGCGGTGGAAGAGGTTTCAATTGATTTTGATGAGAACAAAGTTGCTACTTATGATGATTATTGTGATGACACTTATGTTATAAAAAGTAGTGATGATTATATTTATAAAACTTGTCATAATTATGATTACCCTTTTTCTGAACATTACTCTTTGAATGAGGAAACAATTTATAGTATTCATGTTTCTTAAGATACTTCCACTATTCCGAACGAGAAGAATTTCTCTTATGTGGAGAGTAGTAAAATTTGAATGCTTGTTGATCATCAAAATAATGCTCTATGTGATGGTTATATTGTTGAATTCATACATGATGCTACTGAAAATTATTATGAGGGAGGACCATATGCTTGTAGGAGTTGCAATAATATCAAGTTTCATCTCTATGT
The DNA here is from genome assembly GCF_002162155.2 of Triticum dicoccoides. Taxonomy (NCBI): domain Eukaryota; kingdom Viridiplantae; phylum Streptophyta; class Magnoliopsida; order Poales; family Poaceae; genus Triticum; species Triticum dicoccoides. Next base: position 396,893,559 of record NC_041391.1, on the reverse strand, counting down.
GCTTGAAGTTTTGAAGTTGTGCTTTCTTGGCCTTCCTATGCTAGTTGATTCGTGTTCCCATAATTTGTTTTCTCACAAAATCCGTATGCATAGGAAGTGGGTTAGACATAAATGTGCTAGTCATATGCTTCTTGATGCTCTCTTTATGTTTCAATTCTTATCTTTTATGTGAGCATCATTGACATCATCATGCCTAGCTTAAAAGGCATTAAAGAAAAGCGCTTGTTGGGAGACAACCCAAGACTTTTACCTACTTTTTTTTGTGTTCACATGGTTAGGCTACTTTAGTAATCATGTTTTATAGTTTTGATTTCAATAAATTGCCAAGTAAAGCCTTTCGGATAGTGTGGACGATAGTTGACTTGATTCTGTGCAAAAACATAAACTTTTGCTCACAGTCCAGGAATTTCTAAAATTCAATGGAATGTGATTTTTCTCTGAATTTTTTAGATATGATTTATATACAAATTTTCTAGGTTTTCCTAATGTTTCAGAATTTTTGGAGTTACAAAGGTATGGAAACTTTCCAGATTACTACAAACTGTTCTATTTTTGACAGATTCTGTTTTCTATGTGTTGTTTGCTTATTTTGATGAATCTATGAGTAGTATCGGAGGATATGAACCATGGAGAAGTTGTAATATAGTAGTTATAACACCGATGTGAATTTAGAATGAGTTCACAACAGTACCTAAGTGGTGATTTGCTTTGTTATACTAACTCAGCTAACGAGTTTTCTGTTGAGTTTTGTGTTGTGAAGTTTTCAAGTTTTGGGTAAATTTTTGATGGACTACGGAATAAGGAGTGGAAAGAGCCTAAGCTTGGGGATTCCCAAGGCACCCCAAGGTAATATTCAAGGACAACCAAGCATCTAAGCTTGGGGATGCCCCGAATGGCATCCCCTCTTTCATCTTCGTTCATCGGTAATCTTACTTGGAGCTATATTTCTATTCACCACATGATATGTGCTTTTCTTGGATTGTAATTTTATTTTATTTTGTTTTGCTTGGTGTTTGAATAATATCCCAAGATCTGAAATTCTTAAATGTTAGAGAGTCCTCTCATAGTTACATAATTATTCGACTACTCATTGATCTTCACTTATATCTTTTGAAGTAGTTTGTCCTTTGCTCTAGTACTTCACTTATATCTTTTTAGAGCATGGAGGTGGTTTTATTTTGAAGAAATTGATGAACTATCATGCTTCACTTATATTATTTTGAGAGCCTTAAACATCATGGTAATTTTCTTTGGTTATGAATTTTGTCCTAATATGATGGGCATCCAAGAGGGATATAATAAAAACATTCATATTAAGTGCATTGAATACTATGTGAAGTTTGATTCTTCATGATTGTTTTGAGATATAAAGATGGTGATATTAGAGTCATTCTAGTGAGTAATTTTGGATTAGTAGAAATACTTTTGTGAAAGTTTGTTATTCCCGTAGCATGCACATATGGTGAACCGTTATGTGATGAAGTTGGAGCATGATTTATTCATTGGTTGTCTTCCTTATGAGTGGCAGTCGGGGACGAGCGATGGTCTTTTCCTACCAATCTATCCCCCTAGGAGAATACATCTAATACTTTGTTTCGAGAGCTAATAGACTTTTTCAATAAGTATGTGAGTTCTTTATGACTAATGTTGAGTCCATGGATTATACGCACTCTCACCTTCCACCTTTGCTAGCCTCTCTAGTACCACGCAATTTTCGCCAGTGCATTACACCCACCATATCTTGATCAAATTAGTCACCATACCTACCTATTATGGAATTTCCATAGACATTCCGAGATATATTGCCATGCAACTTCCACCGTTCTGTTTATTAGGACACGTACCATCATTGTCTTATTGCTTTGCATGATCATGTAGTTGACATCGTATTTTTGGCAAAGCCACCATTCATATTTTTATACATGTCACTCTTGAGTCATTGCACATCCCGCTACACCGCCGGAGGCATTCATATAGAGTCATATTTTATTCTAAAGATGATCATCATTATTAGAGCATTGTACCATGTGAGGAAAGGATGATGGAGACTATGATTCCCCCACAAGTCGGGATGAGACTCCGGACGAAAAATAAAAATAGATAAAAAAGGAGAAAAAGAGAGGCCAAAGAGCCCAACAAAAAATGAAAATGAGAGAAAGAGAGAAGGGGCAATGCTACTATCCTTTTACCACACTTGTGCTTCAAAGTAGAACCATGATCTTCATGATAGACAGTCTCCTATGTTGTCACTTTCATATACTAGTGGGAATTTTTCATTATAGAACTTGGCTTCTATATTCCAACGATGGGCTTCCTCAAAGTGCCCTAGGTCTTCGTGAGCAAGAGAGTTGGATGCACACCCACTTAGTTTCTTTTTGGGCTTTCATACACTTATAGCTCTAGTGCATCCGTTTCATGGTAATCCCTACTCACTCACATTGATATCTATTGATGGCCATCTCCATAGCCCATTGATACGCCTAGTTGATGTGACACTATCTCCTTTTTTTTCTCCACAACCACCACACTCTATTCCACCCATAGTGCTATATCTAGGGCTCACGCTCCTGTAATACGTGAAAGTTGAAAAAGTTTGAGAACATCAAAAGTATGAAACAATTGCTTGGATTGTCATCGGGGTTGTGCATGATTTAATACTTTGTGTGATGAAGATGGAGCATAGCCAGACTATATGATTTTGTAGGGATAACTTTCTTTGCCAATGTTATTTTGACAAGACATGATTGCTTTATTAGTATGATTGAAGTACTATTGTTTTTTATGTCAATATTGAACTTTTGTTTTGAATCTTATGGATATGAATATTCTTGCCACAATAGACAAGATTACATGGATAAATATCTTAGATTGCATTCCACATCAAAAATTCCGTTTTTATAATTTACATACTCGAGGAGGAGAATGAATTAAGCTTGGGGATGCTTGATACGTCTCCAACGTATGTATAATTTTTTATTGTTCCATGCTATTATATTATCTGTTTTGGATGTTTTATATGCATTAATAGGCTATTTTATATTATTTTTGGGACTAACCTATTAACCTAGAGCCCAGTGCCAGTTTCTGTTTTTCCTTGTTTTTGAGTTTTATAGAAAAGGAATATCAAACGGAGTCCAAACGAGATGAAATTTTTTGATGATTTTTTATGGACCAGAAGAAGACCACGGAGTATTGGAGATGGACCAGAGGAGCCACGAGGCATCCACAAAGGTGGAGGGCGCCCCCTAGGGTGCGCCCCCTGCCTTGTCATCGCCTCGTGGACCCCCCTGACTTGTTCCCGACGCCAAAAACTCCTATAAATACAGAAACCCCCCCAAAAAACCTAGATCGGGAGTTCACCTAAGGGGGAAACCATCACCGGTGTCCATCTTCATCATCCCGGCGGTCACCATGACGAGGAGGGAGTAATTCACCTTCGGGGCAGAGGGTATGTACTAGTAGCTATGTGTTTGACCTCTCTCTCTCGTGTTCTTGATATGGCACAATCTTGATGTACCGCGAGTTTTGTTATTGTCAGATTGAATCTTTGGATGTGAGAGCACTTGACGTATGTCTTGCGATGGGATATCCGTGGTGACAATGGGATGTTTTGTTGATCCACTTGATGTATGTTTTGGTTATCAACTCGCGGATTCCTGTGGTGACATTGGGGTAATCTATGCATAGAGGTTGATGCACGTTTTCATATTCCTTTCTCCGGTAGAAATCTTGGGATGCTCTTGAAGTTCTTTGTGTTGGATTGAATATTATGAATCTGAGATTGTGTGATGCATATCGTATAATTGACCCACGGATACTTGTGGTGATATTGGAGTATCTAGGTGACATTAGGGTGTATTGATGTGTATCATATGGTGTTATTTTACATTGAACTCTAGGTCTGTTTGTGACACTTACAGGAATAGCTCAATGGATTGATCGGAAAGAATAAATTTGAGGTGGTTTCGTACCCTACAAGCAAATTCATCTTATGTTCTCTGCAATAGGAACTTTGGGGTGATTCTTTGTGCATGTTGAGGGATTGTTATATGATCAAATTATTTTATCATTATTGGGAGATCTTGTGCTAGTGAAAGTATGAACCCTAGACCTTGTTTCGAAGCATTGCAACACCATTTTACTCACTTTCATTACTAGTTACCTTACTATTTTTATATTCTCAGATTACAAAAACCTATATCTGCTATCCATATTACACTTTTGTCACCATCTCTTCGCCGAACTAGTGCACCTATACAATTTACCATTGTATTGGGTGTGTTGGGGACACAAGAGACTCTTTGTTATTTGGTTGCAGGGTTATTTGAGAGAGACCATTGTCATCCTATGCCTCCCACGGATTGATAAACCTTAGGTCATCCACTTGAGGGAAATTTGCTACTGTCCTACAAAACTCTGCGTTTGGAGGCCCAACACGAGTCTACAGGAAGAAGGTTGTGTAGTAGACATCACCTCCTCCTCCTCCATCTCCTTCTTAAACGCCACTAACCTGGCTTTCTCAGCTGGCAGCAACGGCTTCCACAGACAAAGATTGTACTGGCCCCAAAACCACTCCAAAGTTGGGGGCTCCGGCTTAACCTCGTTCGACGACACGTAGAGTGTCCTCGGGGATCCTCCTCGTCGCTGCTCTTCAACTGAGTGTCCTTGGGGGCAGCGCCTCATCGTCAGCGCGTGAGTAGATCGCTGGTGCAATGGTAGAGATTTGAGAGAGAGAGAGAGGGGGTGAGCGAGGGGAGGACGACGTGAGCAAGGTAGTATTTATTGGTGGCCGGAATCTTTATAGACGGGAATAGTACACACGCCGGTCGCCAAAATTTACGAGTACTGTAGTTTGAATTACACATGATTCCCGCAGCAAAAGCCGTGTGAACTTAATAAGTGACGGTTTCCAATACAGAACCGTGTCTGATTAATACCCACGCCACTCACCTTCCAAAACACAAGGAACGAAGTAGGGTGCCAATCGTTTGGGGCCTAGTTTTCTTACCACATCTTTAGATTATCTTTTTTGAAAACTAGATATTTACATCGTCTGATCTTTTTTATTTTTTTTGGAATTTAAATGCCATGGCACTCCATGTATGTGTCCGAGCCGTTATGGTTAGCCACTGCGTGTAGACGTAGTTCAAATTTTGATTACGGTCATTAACTGACTAGAAAATTACTTAAATGTCTTAAAAAGGTCAAGTGACCCCAGAAATTTTCCAAATTTTGACATGAAATTATATTACTGCATGTTAACTGTAGAATTTTTTTGAAGCCCATAAGAGGAAGCTATCGTCGATTCATCATCAAACATGCACTATTCCCTCTTGGAACCATGAGTCTTCTAGTGATCTGCTCTGATTTGTGTGAGGTGTGTGTCCAAACTTTCGTCAAACAGGCCAATTTTTTTACCACATCATCTTGGTGGCATGACATTACGTCAAGCAAGGTTTCATGTGTTTCTGATCATTTTATATTTTTTTTGGAATTTAATGGCATGGCACTCCATGCATGTGTCTAGGCCGTGACACCAATATGTTTCAAAATTCCTTCCAATTTACTGCACCTGGAATTAACTCGTACACAAGTACACAAAAATATGATTTTCAAACCGTTATGGTTAGCCGTTGCATGTAGATGTAGTTCAAATTTGAATTACAGTCATTAAATGGCTAGAGAATCACTTAAATGTCTATAAAAGGACAAATGACCCCTAGAATATTCCGAATTTTCACATGACAGTGGTATTAGTGCATGTTAACTTTAGAATTTTTTTGAAGCCCATAAGAGGAAGCGATCTCCCATTCGTCATCAAACATGCATTGTTCCCTCTCGGAACGACGAGCCTTCTATTGAGTTGCTCCAGTTTGTGAGGGTTGTTTGCCCAAACTTTCGTCAAACAAGCCAACTTTTTTACCACGTCATGTTGTTGACATGACATTATGTCAAGCAAGGTTTCATGTGTTTCTGATCATTTTTTAATTTTTTGGAATTTAAATGCCATGGCACTCCAAGCATGTGCCTAGGCCGTGACACCAATATGTTTGACAATTCCTTCCAATTTACTGCACATGGAATTAACTCACACACAAGTAGACAAATATGATTTTTCAAACTGCCATGGATAGCCGTTGCATGTAGATGTAGTTCAAATTTGAATTACGGTCATTAAATGGCTAGAAAATCACTTAAATGTCTTTAAAAGGTCAAATGACCCCTGGAATTTTCCAAATTTTCACATGACAGTTGTATTAGTGCACGTTAACTCTAGAAAATATTTGAAGGCCGTAAAAGGAAGCTATCTCCCGTTCGTCATCAAACATGCATTGTTCCCTGTCGGAACCACACGCTTTCTAGTGAGTTGCTCCGTTTTATGAGGGGTGTGTGTCCAAACATTCGTCAAACATGCCAATTTTGTTACCATGTCCTCTTGGTGGCATGACATTAAATGAAGCAAGGTTTTAATGTGTTTCTGATCTCTTTTTATAACTTTTTGGAATTTAAATGCCATGGAACTCCATGCTTTGTGCCATGGCCGTGAGACCAATATGTTTGAAAAATCCTTGCACATGGATTTAACTTGCACACAAGTACACAAATATGATTTTTTGAACCGTTGTGGTTAGCCGTTGCATGTAGATTTAGTTCAAATTTTAATTACGGTCATTAAATGGCTAGAAAATAACTTAAATGTCTTTGAAAGGTCAAATGACCCCTAGAATTTTCCAAATTTTCAAATGACAGTTGTATTAGTGCATGTTAACTGTAAAAAAATTTGAAGGCCGTAAGAGGAAGCTATCGTCCGTTCGTCATCAAATAGGCATTGTTCCTTCTCGGAATCACAAGCCTTCTAGTGAGTTACTCTAGTTTGTGAGGGGCGTTTGTCCAAACTTTCGTCAAACATGCCAATTTTTTTACCACGTCATCTTGGTGGCATGAAATTACATCAAGCAAGGATTTAATGTGTTTCTGATTTTTCTTTTACTTTTTGGAATTCAAATGCCATGCCACTCCATGCTTTGTGTCATAGCCGTGAGACCGATATGTTTGAAAATTCATTCCAGTTTACTGCACATGCAATTAACTCGCACACAAGTACACAAACATGATTTTTTTTTCAAACCGTTGTGGTTAGCCGTTGCATGTAGATGTAGTTCAACTTTGAATTACGGTCATTAAATGGCTACAAAATCACTTAAATGTCTTTAAAAGGTCAAATGACCACTGGAATTTTCAAAATTTTCAAATGACAGTTGTATTAATTAGTGCATGTTAACATTAGAAAATTCTTGAAGGCCGTAAGAGGAAGCTATCGCCCGTTCGTCATCAAACAGGCATTGTTCCCTCTCAGAACCACGAGCCTTCTAGTGAGTTACTCCGGTTTGTGAGGGGTGTGTGTCCAAACTTTTGTCAAACATGCCAAATTTTTTACCACGTCATCTTGGTGGCATGAAATTACAACAAGCAATGTTTTAGTGTGTTTCTGATCTTTTTTTAACTTTTGGGAATTTAAATGCCATGGCACTCGATGCTTTTTGTCATAGCCGTGAGACCAATATGTTTGAAAATTCCTTCCAATTTACTGCACATGGAATTAACTCGCACACAAGTACACAAATATGATTTTTCAAACAGTTATGATTAGCCGTTGCATGTAGATGTAGTTCAAATTTGAATTATGGTCATTAAATGGCTACAAAATCACTTAAATTTCTTAAAAAGGTCAATTGACCCCTGGGTTTTCCAAATTTTCAAATGACAGTTGTATTAGTGTGATGAGGATATGACTATCTTGGATACAACCAAAAATATTGCATACATGTATATTTGTGAGGTGATTTCTAATGCAAACTAAGCAATAATTTTTTTATGTCGCCGAGGACAAAAATACTTCACAAACTTTTGTGTCACGTCTAATTTGCAGGTGTATGGGACATTTGTATAATCTACATATGAAGATGAGGGGAAAAAAGATGTTTAGGTGTTGTTCAAAAAGTCCTCTCACGTCACTTTGGGCTAAGAGAAGACAGAGTCCAAGTCTCTCACGTTCTGGATTCAGATTCGGACTGCACAGACATACCTCGCTCAAAACGCCAAGAACTCTTTCATACGGACTCCGAATTGGGTGATTCTTTTTTTGTTGCAAAGTATATTTCGTGATCTTTCCAACCCACTTGGATTCACCTTAAAATTGGTCCGGAGAGTTGAGTTATCGATGAAACAATCTGACACTGTAGCAGAATTTGAGTCAAACTACAAGTCCAAAGGTGTTGCATCACCTCCACTTGGGTCGATGAGGCTTGTACGACCTAGGGTTAGTTTTGGGCTGACTTGGGACGTCCTCCCACCTCCTTGGCTGCCACCCCATACTCCTATATAAGTAGATCCATCTAGTAGCTTTTTCTTTGGGATTTGTTTAGTTAAAAGTCAGTCACTGCAACTTTGTGTACTTCGTTTGTGTCCAACAAACAGACCAAGACCGCTTTTAGATCCCCACTTCTATCAACACTTCATATATATTTGCAATATTCAGATTGCTTTATCATATTCTTGCTTGATCTTTGATTGCTGGCAGGAATATACATTCGTGGTCAGGCTAATCGTGCTTCCAGCATCGCGAGTAACCTCAGGAAATTGGTTTAGTGATTGCTAAGGTGCAACGTCGTGCATGTTTGTAATCGTATCATCAAAGTGGACTCCACCAAATCGATAGTTATCATCTCATAGAAAGATCGGGACACCCTGCCTCTATCAAGTGGTATCAGTTTTTAGGTTGCTCGGTGAGAATTTCAGTTTTCCCTATATTAGATTTATTTTCTTACTTATTGTCGATGAAAAAGCCAAAAAAAGGCAGATTAGTTCATCCGTCTCCTAGACAGTCTGTGCCTTTGCATAATCTTTTTAGTGTTTTGCTTTGTTGAATTTGCGGTTACATCGTCGGTCGAGTTGCTGGTCTTAGTCTCTAGTTCCTTTAGAGTTTTGTTCTGTTCACATTAGTCATGCCGTCACTGCATCATCATCCTTTCTACTGTCCACCACCTACGGCCATTAATTTCCACCACGTGCCACCCATTGTTCATTGTCATAATCATAGTTGAGGTCGTTCGCATCTTTTGATCCAATCTACGTCTTGTCTAGTTTGTTTCAGAAAGAGAGAAAAAAAGGACTGAGAAAAAAAGTCAAAAAAAGAGAAAAAAGTGAGAGAGAAAAAAGAGAGAAGAAAAAAAAGAAAATTCGGATCTATCTAGACTCAATCTCATACTTGAATTCGGATTGGAATATGTTTTTGTGCACTATTCATTAAAACAGTCATATCTTCCTCACACAACGTCCATTTTGAATGCACAAGTACTCAAATTCAAGATATCGACATGACGCATCTGAATATTTGCAGAAGCTTGTTTAATATTTGGCACCTCAAATTCGGCTTCTAAGTAGGTCTTCTGCCCTTCGATGTTCACGAACACAACTTGTTCTAGTTTTTCAAGACAACTTTAGAATTGTTTGGCTCCTCATATCAACTCAGAATCGAGTGATTCTTTTTGCGTTTGAAAGCTTGAGTCAGTGCCATTCTTGAGAAAAAATTATCATAAAATTGGGACAAAGTTTTCCTGAGGTAATTTGGAGAGAAAGTTATTGGTATATCCTGCTTGGTAGTTGATTCACATCATTATCTTTACTGCTATTGTGATATTCACTTTTATCTTGATGTCCAGAGCTACTTCATATCCTTTATTGATGCTAGTTGTGCTATGTCGTGACCTCATTAGTGTTCTAGGCTCACGTCTCAAGTCCAGTCTAGCCTAAGACCAGCACAGTACCGTCGTTGAGCGTTTATTCAGCATTGCATCTCTGAATTGATTATTGCTAATCTTTTGCTACCATATAACCCAGCTCCACATATTTCTACATTGTGCATTTTTAAGTTCACCTGGCAATCGCTTTCTCAATCTTTGGAGTAATTTGACACCACTGGTTGCCGGTCACCACCTACTGCATGGTAAGAACTTGTAAGACATTGGTACTTGCTATACTGAGAGCGTTTTACCACCACATCCTAGTAGTTCCTAGGAACATTATTTTCGAATTTTGTTTCTTGTTTTCTGCTAATTATGGAAGGTTCTGGAGTTGGTAGTTCTTGGGCGTCATCAATTGTGGGAGACGTGCCACCACCTAAGCAAATACTACAAGCATCACGAGAGGTACACAACCATCCAAACGCACATGATCAGGTTAATGTTTCTATTCCACCATTTAATCACCGTTTTAGACCAGCTTTATATATTGAGTGGGAGTTCGACATAAATAATGTATTTTCTTGCCATAATTTTGCTGATTGTAAAAAGTTAAGGTCGCGGTTGGTTCATTCACTAGTTATGCTTCAGTTTGGTGGAGTGAATACTGTCGGTTAAACCCTGATTATATACCTACTACTTGGGATGGTTTAAAACATGTCATGAGAGATAGATTCATAGATGTTTATTATACTCATGGCATGATTAAAAAACTACAACATTTAAAACAAGGTTGTGACACCGTAACAAAAATATTATGATGATTTACAAACTACCTTGTTGCACTAATTTTTAGAAGAAAGTGAAGAAGATTTTATGGATAGATTTTGGGAAGGATTAAACCATGATATTCAGGAGATACTAATTCATGAAGTTTGTTACCCTATGGACCATTTGTTTAGTCTTTCTTGCAAAGCTGAACAGGAAATATAACGATGTGTTGCACACGAGGAGAACAAGCGCAAGGTGCACATTCCAAGTGTTGATACAGATGTTTCTTCAACTACTAGGCGTACTATGATAGACATATTCGTTGTTGCGAGGACTACATCATCTCCACCATGTGCACATCACCACCGAGAGTGCCTACATCATCGAAGTTGATCATAAGAGGTAATGACAAAGGTACAGATTTTCCACATTCACATGAGAATGATGCATGCCTAGTTAACTTGAATACATCATGTGTTGAGTTACCTATTGATTTGAACACACCACCTATTTTAGAGAATCATGTTACTGTCATGAATGCGTCATGTGATCAAACAACTGAAATACAAACAATTTTGAGTGCACCCATTGAATTAACTGTTGATGCAAAAAAACCAATGTTTAACCATTTTGATATGACCTCTAATCTTGGTGATGATACTTTGACCAATGACTTATTGCATGTTTGCTTATTTAAGCATGTTGTAGCATGTAAATTTGATGCAAGTAAGGTTTATTCACCAATGTGAGTATGGTTTAATGATGAACATTGTCAACCTTTTGAAATGAATAAGAGCTTCCCTTATATGTGCAAACTGAGTTGCAATATTTTCATCCCTTCTACTTCTTGTGATAATATTTTGGATTTAGATTTTATGAACTATGAAGGTTACTCATGTATACATGTGTCATATGTGCAAAAACCAAGGGAAGTAAAAATTGATGACATATACATATACAACATGTACACCTTGTCTCTTTTGTTAGCCACATTTCAGATTAAGCAACGCCGAGGATGGCTCTGTTTCAAGAAGGGAAGGATGATGAGGACATTACTACCTTCGATACGACCAAAAAAATTGCATACATGTATATTTGTGAGGTGATTTCTAATGCAAACTATGCAATAATTTATTTATGTCATCCAAGACAAAAATACTTCACAAACTTTTGTGTCATGTCTAATTTGCACGTGTATGGGACATTTGTGCAATACACATATGAAGATAATGGAAAAGAGATGTTTAGGTGATGTTTAAAAAGTCCTCTCACATCACTTTTGGGCCAAGAGAAGATAGAGTCCAAGTCTCTCACGTTCTGGATTCAGATTCGGACTCCACAGACATACCTGGCTCAAAACGCCAAGAACTCTTTCATGCGGACTCTGAATTGGGTGATTATTTATTTGTTGGAAACTAGATTTCGTGCTCTTTCCAACTCAGTTGGATTCACCTTAAAATTCATCCAGAGCGTTGAGTTATCGATGAAACAATCTGACGCTGTAGCAGAATCCGAGTCAAACTACAAGTCCAAAGGTGTTGCATCACCTCCACTTGGGCCCATGAGCCTTGTACGACATAGGGTTAGTTTTAGGCTGCCTTGGGACCTCCTCCCACCTCCTTGGCCGCCACCCCTTGGTCCTATATAAGTAGATCCATCTAGTAGCTTTTTCCTTGGGATTTGTTTAGCTAAAAGTTAGCCATTGCAACTTTGTGTGCTTCGTTTGTGTCCAATGACCAGACCAAGACCGCTTCCATATCCCCACTTTTATCAACACTTCATATATATTCACAATATTCAAATTGCTTTATCATATTCTTGCTTGATGTTCGGTTGCATGCAGGAATAGACCTTCGTGGTCAGGCTGATCGTGCTTCCGGCATCGTCATGTATGTTTGTAGTCGGATCATCAAAGTTGACTCCATGAAATCAATAGTTATCATCTCATCGAAAGATCGGGACACCCCGCCTCTATCATAGTGCACGTTAATATTAGAAAATTCTTGAAGGTCATAAGAGTAGGAAGCTATCGCCCGTTCATCATCAAACAGGCATTGTTCCCTCTCGGAACCATGAGCCTTCTAGTGAGTTGCTCTGATTCGTGAGGGGTGTGTGTCCAAACTTTCGTCAAACATGCCAAACTTTTTAGCACATCATCTTGGTGGCATGACATTACATTAAGAAGGGTTTCATGTGTTTCTGATCTTTTTTTTAACATTTTGGAATTTAAATGCCATGGCACTCCATGCTTTGTGTCATAGCCGTGAGACCAATAGGTTTGAAAATTCCTTCCAATTTACTGCACATGAAATTAACTCGCACACAAGTAAACAATATGATTTTTCAAACCGCTATGGTTAGGCGTTGCATGTAGATGTAGTTCAAATTTGAATTACAATAATTAAATGGCTAGAAAATCAAATGACCCCAGGAATTTTCCAAATTTTCAAATGACAGCTGTATTAGTACTAATAATTTTCTCGTTCATTTAAAACACCATCCGTTGCCACTTTCCTCCACATTCGTCTTTCACAACTAATAAAAAAATATCAACAACATCACAAACAGACAATTTTCCATGAAAATTCATGGGTCTATTTAAGTCGTCATACTTTAGCTTCGCCAGCTCGTCTGCTCCAGTGCTGGCAACCACCGAATCCACGAATCCCGATCCCTATTCCCGCAACCCATTCTTGCAAAAGATGACGCCATGGAAACGCTTCGTGAGGGGCCGTACGGTGGCCGTGTCCTCCCCGAGCGCCACTACCTGCATCGAGAGTGTTGCCGCCTACGCCAAGAGTGCCGCCGCATCTGCATTGAACGCGGCCGAATCCATCAAGAGGGCATCTGGGGCAGCCGACAGGGAAGCTACAGCAGTCGAGATGGCTGCAGCAGCTGCTGCGATGGTGGTTGCAAACTCCGAGAGTGTTCGAGCTGCTGTCCGTGCCGCCGATGTCGCCCTGGCCCGGGTCAAGGCCATCCAAACCAAGATCGAGGACGCACACACCAAGATATTCCAGGCCACCTCGGAATCCAGCATGCAACCCACGTCCGAAAAGGCGGCGGTGGCCATGGAGGACCTACCTCCTAATGAGATCGTCGAGCAGGAACTAGAGATGCAGGAGTCGATAGAGATCGAGGAGCGCTGGGAGGAGGAATTGCGTGTGGCCGAGGTCGAGGTATAGAAGAGTCTGTCCGTCGAGAAATCAGCGGTGGAGTACCAATGCCAGATCTGGCAAAGCCTTTACTACGAGTACTACAACCTTGAGGGCGACACCGAGGACGAGGACAAGGACACAGACGACTTCAGCAAGGGGGACACGGAGTCCACCAACAGCGGCATGTCGCCAGGCAAGTCATCCACATCTCATCTCACACCGGCCATGCATAGGCAGGCGCAGTGGTAGCTTTGTTAAAATTATGTGTACTTAGGCTTTTTTTAATGTTGGTCTTTTGTTAGAGCAATGTTTAGGTCAAGTAGCTCTGTTTAATTACTAGAATTGCTTGATTCAGTAAGTGTGGTCTGTGTGCTGTATGCTCTTTTGTGTGCCCAAATTAGCAAGCGATGTTAAATTATGCAATAACGTGCATGAGGATAGTACCCAGGTAAATTTCCACCAAAATTTGAATTATCAAACTCATCCCATGCGATTAAAGCGGAAGAATCATTCGTGATGCACACAATCGTTCAAAGTGAATGGTGTCCGGCGGCACCGCGCGCAAAGTTTCCCTCCACATTTCAAAAAATTTGGCCTACCGTCGAAATATCTACCCCGCCCCCTCCCCACCCCCTTTTCTCCCCAACCACAAGTCACATTTCCCCTGTTTCCTCCTTCCTTCGTTCCGAAGCTATAGCCGCTTCCTCACTTGCTATCTCGCTCTCACCGTCTCGCATCCTACCGCTGGGGTCGCCATGGTCTTCTTCAATAACCTCTCTAGCGGTTCCTCATCCGACGACAATTTTTTTTAGCACCCCGGTATGCCTCTCTTCTCTCTCTCTGGTTATGACTTGGAATGAGGGATTTTAACCCGGTGGTTGATTTGAGTCATTTCTTCCCCTTGTAACTCCCTAGGACCATCAGTTGCAACAAATGGAGCGGGGTGGCTGAAGATATGCTTGCTCGTTGTCACCATCAATCTCCAAGAGTGAAGCTAGTTGCGTTTGAATCTGTCGACAGTGGGAGGAAGTTTCTGGCATGTGCAGAGAAGGTTAGCCCCACTTTCGTTGTTACAAATCATTTGTTATATGTAATTCAGACACTGTCAATGTGCTATGTTATTGTGGATGTTAAGACAGTGTCACAGTTTGTACCACGTACCTAAAAATGTTGCCATCTCATCAACGATGCCATTAGAAAATTATTTGGCACCGCTTCAGTAGTTTGTGCAGCCAACTTTGGTCCACACATCCGAGCAGCCAAGTCGTAAAATACTAAATCTTTGTGGCACGAAGGAACTAGGCATCGGAGAAACTACGTGCTCCGAAGTTCGGGTCCCTAATTTTTTTCTGCTGCATCGGCTTGCCAGTGCCGGGCACCGGTGCCAAATGTAGGAACAGTTCTATTTACACCAGTTTTTGTATACACAGTGGACGGCCTTAGTGCTATTAGTTCTATGTTACTAAATTTGTGTATGTACACACCTGTTAGTATCAATTTGATGTCATCCAAACACTGTCGCTATGATGTTCCAGTTATACTTAGCTTCTTCATAAAGTTCAATTTGTTATTTATAGTACATGACGAAGAACTTGTAGCATTGTTGTAGTTAATTATAACTTCTGATGTTTTAGAATTTGGTTGTTGTCTCAGTGGCAATTAATTCATTTGCACATTGATCTTTTTGAGAAGATATGTCATCATTAACCTATTTCTTCAGTTTATCAAAATATATATTTGGTGATTTCCTATGTTGCTAGAAACCCATTTCCCCTACAATTGTTACTGATCCAGTTTTAAATATTAGGATGAACAAAAGTGTTCTTACTTGGAGTGGGTTGATTAAGAGTGACCATATTCTTTGAAGATGCGCCTAGGAAAGGTTTGGAGCATGTATGAGGAAGACAACAGAGGTAGGCTTAGAGAAAGTGTTGTCAACGCTGAAGAATATTTGAAGATGCGGGATAAAAAGAGGAAGATGGAGAATGAGTTTAGAGTTTTTAAATCAGACTTTGCTAAGATGGTGTTGGCGAAGAAGGAGGCACTTCCCAGTTGGCCAGTGCAAAACAGGTTCTTACGGAACTAAAAGCATAGGTCGATAAGACGAGCCTAGATGATCTCGATTATGGAAATGAATATATTGTTCTAATATTGTTCTTATGAAGGTGAACCAGCTATATGTTGTACTGTGCTGTTTTCAGGTTGCTATCGTACTGTGATGTTAAAATATATTTATGTGCTTGATATGAACTTGGCAAACAGTTGTTCAATTTGAAATGTGAATTTGCATAATACTGGAATTATTAATAATAAACTAATAAACCTGCTAAATGGGTCATGGAACTTTGCAAATGGTTCTAGCAGTAAAAGCGCTTGTGATGGATAGCCCGATGCCATCCAGTTTTCTTCATCAAATTGTGTGTGATGTAGTTGAATAAAGCAAATGGTTAACCGAGGCAGAGCGTGTGTGATAGTTACACCTATCACACACGATGCTATACATAAAAGTGTGTGGGATGTATAAACGAACGGAAACGTTTTCCCTGGATTGACTGTGTGGGATGTACATACAAATGGAAATGTTTTCCCTGGATTGACTGTGTGGGATGTACATAAGAATAGAAATGTTTTCCCTGGATTGACTGTGTGGGATGTACATAACAAATAGAAATGTTTGTTTGGGACTGACTATGTTGGATGTACTCCGGAATCGATTGGGCCTGTATAACCGTATTTTGATCGCTCGCCGGTCGCACACGACCTCATTTTGCTGAGCGTGTGTGCCAGGAGGGCCTATCCCCTATGGTTTCTGGGTCGTGTAGGAAGGACCCCCCTATCTCAATCACTCACTAGGCGACGGTTCGAAACACCATCGCGTAAAGGGGTTAAAAACCGTTTGTATAGCAGCATGCTGTACCAGTGCTTGGTAGACCGTTTTTACGAACTATTGGCGTCGTGATTGATATGAAAGAAGGGAATATTAAATTTCAATTTCCACTAAGAAAGTGTATGGAACACTTCCCTAGAACAAGAATTAAGCCACCATTTGAATCAATCATGAGGGCAACCTATGGCCAAAAAAAAAGATGACAATACTTGAATCTATGGATTGTGCCTAGCTAGGGGCATAAGACGATGGCGCGTGTAGGGAGGCAACCCAATGAATAAAAATTATTTTTTCCTTTTTATTTCTGTTCTTGAGTGTTTGCACAATTATACTATTGTTATGATAGTGTTTTTATGTTTCAATTAGTGTTCGTGACAAGTAAAGCCTTTGGAATCATGTTGGGTGATAGTTGATTTGATCCTGTTGAGAAAAAGAAATGTTTGCATCCAGTAACAGAATTGTTAAAATTCACAGAAGCGACAAAAAATTCTGATTTTTTGTAGAAAATATTGATATACAAATTTCCTATGTTGTCCTATTTTTTTTAGAATTTTTGGAGTTACAGAAGTATGGTCAAAGTCTAGATTACTACAATCTGTTCTATTTTTGACAGGTTCTATTTCCTTTGTATTGTGTGCTTATTTTGAAGAATCTATGGATTGTATAGGGGGAGTATAAGCCATGGTAAAGTTAGAATTTAGTAGGTATAATGCAATAATGAAATATGAATGGGTTTGCAACAGTACTTAAAGTGGTGATTTGCTTAATTATACTAACAGATCTCATGAAAGTTTTGTTAAGTTTTGTTGGATTGAAGTTTTCAAGTTTTGGAGGAGATCATGATTGATGAAGGAATAAGGAGTGAAAAGTGCCTAAGCTTGGGAATGCCCATGGCACCCCAAGTTAATATTCGAGGATAACCAAACAACTAAGCTTGGGGATGCCCCAGAAGGCATCTCCTCTTTCTTCTAACAACCATCGGTAATTTTACTCGGAGCTATATTTTAATTCGTCACATATTATGAGTTTTTCTTGGAGCATCTTTTATGATATGAGTCTTTGCTTGTTTTGCCTTTTATTTAGTCACAATTATCCTTGCTGGACAAACCTATTTGAGAGAGCCAAAATTATGCTATGATTTGTTAGAATTGCTGTGTGTGCTTCACTTAAATTTTTTGAGCTATGGAATTGCTCTAATTCTTCGCTTGTATCTTTTTGAGAAAGGTGTTTTTGATGAAATACTCTCATGATTCACTTAGATTAATTTGAGAGTTAGTAAATTTTTGAAGAAATTCTCTCATGCTTCACTTATATTATTTTGAGAGATGAAATTTGTTATGATCATGTTCTACACTTAAATTTGTTTGAGCTTGTCAAAAGCAATTGCAATATATGAAATTAGTCCCAAAGTGATAGACATTCAAGAGGGATATAATAAAACCTTCCACAAAAATCATTGGACAAAATAAACTTGATTCTTTGTAATAGTTTTGAGATATATGATAGTAATATATGAGTCATGTTGTTGAGTAATTATGCTTTAGTAAGAATATTGGTGTTAAGGTTTGTGATTCCCGAGGCAAGCATGAAAGTCTATAGTTATGCAATGAAATTACATCCTCCTTGCAGTGCATTATTCAGTGTTAGTTATGCTCAATGCCCATTTATGCGGAAAAAAAATCTTGGTTGGTTGCTTCACAATCTATTTGCTAATATTTCCTTCTACTAAGTGGGAATACTACTTGTGCATCCAAAACCCATTAAACTAGTTATGCCATATGATTCCACCATGCCTACCTATATGCGGCATCTTAGTGTCGTTCCATGCAAATTTGTATGTGCCATCTCTAATTTTCAAAATGAATTTCCTTTTTGTGCCCGTACCGCTAATGAAGCGTCAGGGGGTGGCCAATATTTTTCCATGCTAGATGTGTTATTCCCTAGATGAGTTTTTATTCACTTGTCATGGCATGAGAGTGTGGCAATAATAGGGATGCCTAGTCCCAAGATGAAAAAGAAATTTACTTTATGTTGCCAAATGATGAATTCCTTGGAAAGTGTTGGTATGAAAGGCACCTGTGAATATGGCTAGACATGGATTGTGAAAGAATGGTGGAAAAGGAATAAAATTAATTTTATGTGTGGGAACCGCCTATGATTGGGAACTACTCGGTCGTTTTCTATCATGGGTTGACATGATCGCCAATGGGGCCATGAGCCCCTTTGTGGTTCAGTAAGGGGGATATCACATTGCACAAAGAGCGGAAGCCATGGGGAAAGCACGACGATGATGACGCTGGTGGTTTTTACCAAGGTTCGGGACGCCGTGAGGTGTAAAACCCTACTTCTGCCTTTGGTGGATTGGATGGTGGAACACAATAGCACGCGGCGCTCGAGCTCGGCAAGGTGGCCTTGGGGGAAGCAGCTAGGCGCATGCAAGTGGGAGGGTTCCAAATCTCTTTATATGTTGCCTTGGACCTCCTTTTATAGCTCAAGGGGTAACCACAGTGGCAAAACAGTCTTTATCTAATGATTGGATAGCTAATAGTGTTATCATACCTAACTTTTGTAGTTAGGACAAAGTGCATTACATGCATTGCTAGGTGTCATGTGGAGGGTGAAGCCCGGCAAGCCTATCGTGTCGCTTAATCCTCTTCTGCTTATATGTTCAACACACCTCTAGACGGGTGTCAAATGATTGTAATATGTCTTCTAAAGTGCCACCACGTGCTTAGTGGAGGCCATCTAATCATCTGGGGGCTCGACACCGCATTGAAAAATGATTTGTGTTGTTGTGTGGTGGAGCGGTGGTGCTTTGGCGGGATTTATTGTCCTTGGTGGTCCCGGCAAGCCTGCCGGGGCAATCTTGGACTTGTCCTTGGGGTGGCCTCGACCCGGCCGGGCTCTCCAGCCCGGCAAGGGAGGCCTTCCCAAGGAAATGCCTTGTTGTCTTGTATGTTAGCTTGGTCTTCTTCATCCGCTCCTTGATCCAAAGGGAGGCCTTCCCAATGCCTATGCAACGGCTCATGTGGTTTAGGAGCGACTAAGGTGGGAGCAGAGGAAAGGTAGGCTTTAAGGTCTTGCAGCACCACTTCTGCCTCCAGGGTCCACTTCATCGTACTTGCCTTCTTAAAGATTTTGAAGAAATGCAAGGCACGCTCGACAGACTTGGAGATGAACCTACTCAATGCGGCAATGCATCCAGTCAAATGACTCACATCTTTGACAGTCTTGGATGCCTAGATTTTCTCAATTGCCCTGATCTTGTCTGGGATGGCCTCTATCCCTCGTTGGGACACAAAGAAACCAAGGAGCTTGCTGGAGGGAACACCAAACACACAATTCCCACAGTTTAACTTCAAATTGATCTTGTGCAAGTTTGCAAAGGTCTCTTCCAAATATTGAATGAGTGTTGATCTATCCTTGGTCTTGACCACTATATCATCCATGTAAGCTTCTATATTTTTGTGTAGCTAAGGTTCAAAACCAATTTGTACTGCTCTTGCAAAGGTCCCAGCGCTCTTTAACCCGAAAGGCATACGTATAAAATAGTATGCGCCACATGGAGTTATGAACGTTGGTTTCTCTTCATCTTCCTTGGACATGAATATCTGATGGTATCCAGAGTACGCATCCAAAAAGCAAAGCAGATCGCACCCTGAAGTGGAGTCTATAATCTGATCGATGCTTGGCAGGGGGAAAGGGTCCTTCAGGAAGGCCTGGTTCAGGTCCGTGAATTCAATGCAAAGCCTCCATTTCCCATTTGCCTTACGCACCACCACTGGGTTTGCTAACCATGTTGGATGTAGCACTCCTCTGACCAAACTAGTTGCTTCAAGTTTCTTAATCTCCTCGGTAATGAACTGCTGTCGCTCCAAAGCTTGCTTTCTGACCTTCTGCTTAATGGGCCGAGCATGAGGACAGATAGCAAGGTGGTGCTCGAATACCTCCCTGGGAAAACCAGAGATGTCAAATGGTTGCCAAGCAAACACATCGACATTCACCCACAGGAAGGCTACAAGCTTTGTTTTCTATTTGTCATCGAGGGTGGCGTTAGTGGTGAACATTCCGTCAGTGCTATCCTATCTTTCCAGGACCTTTTTTACAGCAAGTGAAGCAACCTTGGATTTCTTGCTGGTGGAACTCTCCGGCAGGTCAT
The DNA here is from genome assembly GCF_002162155.2 of Triticum dicoccoides. Classification (NCBI taxonomy): domain Eukaryota; kingdom Viridiplantae; phylum Streptophyta; class Magnoliopsida; order Poales; family Poaceae; genus Triticum; species Triticum dicoccoides. The sequence goes on along the minus strand of NC_041391.1, from coordinate 396,872,844 downwards.
CGACGGGTGTAGCGCACTCCGAAGAGGCGCGCTTCCCGGAGGCCTTGCCCGCAGCTCTGCTAGCCTTCTTTCCCTTGTTTCCTTGGTAGGAGTTGTGGCTTCCACAGCCTCAGCTGCTACTGCATCTCGATGATCCTGGGGATCCCCTTGATAAACGGGATCCTAAGGATCCCATTGGGAAATAGGCTCTTCGCCACCTTGGTCTCAGGTGCCGGCTCAGGTCCTGCAAGTTGTTGTAGGCCCCAATAGGCATAAATATCCTTCGGCATAATAGCGTACCTACTTGAAAAGAGATTTAACAAGGAAGGTGGAGGCTGGGTGATTGTCTCGCGGTTGTTCTGACTGAACACCAGGTTGTAGTGAAATCATGGCATGCCACCATCAATAAAGTCATGCCCAACCATGCTAGTGTAATCGAGGTGCCTAACAGGTAAAAGTTTCTCCTTAACCTAATCGTGCCTAATAGGAATCTCAAAATGTTTAGCGAGGCGAGAAGCTTAAATGCCACCATAAATAAATCCCTTCAAGCGGTTAGTGTGTAACCATCAAGCAATCATAGCACCTAAACTAAAAGTTCTATAGTTGTAAAGAGCATGGCACAAAATAGCAAGGTCAGCCAGCTAAGTGATCCACTCTCCCACCATCCAATCAAACACCTCCCTGTAAATAATTAGTAATGCAAAACATGAAAAATGTAAGCTCGCGACCCTAGCCCCAGAAACACTTCTACTCTCCCACATAGTAACTTCGGATATGTAATCCGCAATGTCACAAGGATGTAGCTCTATAGGGTTGCCCTCAGATGAAATCAAGCAAGCCTCACAAAACTCATCAACTGTCATCTCCCAAGGAATATCATATAAGTTGAATGTAATAGTGAGTGGCTGTTTACAAAAGTATTTGTGAGGAGAAGGTATTGATCACACTTATCTTCAAGGAAGGGGAGGATGCTGGCATTGTTCGCCAAGGGATAAAAGTCGTCGAAAATTCCCGCATCCCTAAAAATGTGTTGCACGGCCATCCACATGGCCGCACCTCAGCTGCACGAGGAAGGTCGTATTTGGGCATCAGAGCCTCCTTAGGACTCGGGCTCGAAGATCCTCTCAACCTCCACTTGAGCATTTTCTTTTTCTGAAATTTTTAGTGACTCAAAATAAGAGTGAACAAAATTCAACCAAATTGATAGCAACTACTCCCTCAGGTGTCTAGAGGCTACATCAGGCATCAAAACTACTTTGGCCGATATAAATTCAACATGCAAGCTCAAGAACATGGTCACCACGACACCAAAAGTTTGCAATATGTAAAGCACTAGAACAAAAACTAATTAGACCATTGGAGGAATCACATACCGAAGAATAATCTCCCAAAACAGTTTCAGGAAATGGAGTTATGAGCAAGGAGATCAAAATTTGCAGGCAAAGGAGCAAGAACACAGGCTTGCACAAGCTAGTGAGTTTTTGTTGAGGAAGAAGGGAGTGGGTGGCTGGGATAAGTCAGTGGGTCCGTGTGGGACCTACAAGCCCACTAGGCGAGCCCTGTGAGCTTGTGGCTCACAGGTGCACCCCCGCCTAGGGGTGTGTTCGGTGCCGAAAATTCTTAAATATCCTACAAAAAATCTTACTAAAATTTTAGGGCATTCTGAGAGCTTTTATTTTTGGGTCATTTTTTATTGCATGGGAAATTCAGGAAATAGAATAATCATGGCATTTCTACTTTATTAACTCTAAATAATAGAAAGTAAATAATGGGTACAGTAGGTTGTGCTTACTAAATTGATTGACCACATGTGCCTCATAAAGAATCCATTAATAAGGTTGATGAAGTCTTATTAACAAACCATTTTTAAATGACATGAAACCGAATAATCTATATATAACACTAGGTTACTGATACGTCTCCAACGTATCTATAATTTTTTATTGTTCCATGCTATTATATTATCAATCTTGGATGTTTTATATACATTCTAGCAACTTTATATCATTTTTTTGGATTAATCTATTAACTTAGCGCCTAGTGCCAGTTGCTATTTTTTGCTTGTTTTTTACTTTGCAGAATATCAATCCCAAACGAAGTCCGAATTCCACGAAACTTTTTGGAGATTTTTTCTGGCAGTAAGAGACACTGGAAGCTTCTGGAGTACACAAGTAGAGGCCTGTGCGGCCCACTAGGCACCATGGCATGCTAGGGCCTCCAGCGCGCCCTAGTGGGTAGTGGGGCCCATAGGCACCGTCTCGACCTACATTCGCCTCTATAAATACTCTAGAATCTCAAACACCCTAGGGGAGTTAACGAAATACTTTTTCAGCCGCCGCAGGTTCCAGAACCATGACATCCAACCTAGAGGTCTTTTGATATACGTTCTAGAAACATTATATTCTTCTCTCTTTTTGATCTTCAATATAATGTTCTCCTCGATGTTCTTGGAGATCAATTTGATGTAACTCTTTTTTGCGGTGTGTTTGTTGGGATCTGGTGAATTGTGAGTTTACGATCAGATCTATCCATGAGTATTACTTGAGTCATCTTTGAACTACTTTATGCATGATGGTTATAGCCTCGTACTTCTTCTCTGATTTATTTGTTTGGTTTGGCCAACTAGAGTGATTTATCTTGCCATGGGAAGAGGTGCTTTGTGATGGGTTTGATCTTGAAGTGCTCAATCTTAGTGGCAAAAAGAGACATCACACACGTATCATTGCTATTAAGGGTAACAAGATGGCGTCTATTCATACATGAGTTTACCTTGTCTACATCATGTCATCATTGTAAATCCATTACTCGGTTTTTCCACGAACTTAATACACTAGATGCATGCTGGATAGCGGTCGATGTGTGGAGTAATAGTAGTAGATGCAGGGAGGGTTCAGTCTACTAATCTTGGAAGTGATGCCTATATACATGATGATTGCCTTGGATATCATCATAATTATTTGCTTTTCTATCAATTTACCAACAGTAATTTCTTTACCCACCGTATGCTATTTTCTCATGAGAAGCCTCTAATGAAAACTATGGCCCCCGGGTACATTTCCTATCATATTTTAAAATCAAAAATACCTTGCTGCAATTTTATTTTTATTTTTTATTTTTGTTAGATCTATTTATCAAAACCTATACAATTTAATCTATCTCAATACATTTGAGGGAATGACAACCACTTTACGCGTTGGGTTGCAAGTATTTGTTGTTTGTGTGCAGGTGTTGTTTACATAGTGTTGCTTGGTTATCCTACAGGATTGATAACCTTGGTATCGTAACTGGGGGAAATACTTACCTTTGTTGTGTTGCATCATCCTCTCCTCTTCGGGGAAATACCAACGTGGATCACAAGTAGCAGTTGCCTCAGGGGAATATGCATCTCCCAATAATAAGAGTTCCCTATTTCTTTTTGTCTGAAGGAAGAGGGAATTGAAAACCTCCAATAATAATTGTCGAAAGCTTTTCAATACAGTTGATACCATTCACTTGGAATTGTTTCTTTAAAAAGTGTAAAATGTGCTCATAGCCATTGATATGAAAAGTGACCTTGATATTGTTGCAATCTATAACAGCCCCTGCATTATTCAAAAAGGGTCTACCAAGGATCATCGACATGTTGTCATCCTCGAGCATATCAAGTATAACAAAATCTGTCAGGATAGTAACATTTGCAATTACAAACGGGCACATACTCACAAATTTTAATAGGTATAACAATAGATTTATCAGCCATTTGCAAAGATATTTCAGTAGGTGTGAGCTTATCCAAATCAACTCTTCTATATAAGAGAAAGGCATAACCCTAACACCGGCTCATAAATCACACATAGCAGTATTAACATAACTTCTTTTAATGGAGCATGTTATAGCGGGTATTCCCGGATATCCTAGTTTCTTAGGTACTCCACCCTTAAAAGAATAATTTGCAAGCATGGTGGAAATTTCAGCTTCAGGTATCTTTCTTTTATTAGTGACAATATCTTTCATATACTTGGCATATGGGGCCATCTTTAAAATATCAGTCAAATGAGTACGCAAAAAGACCGGCCTAAGAAACAAAAGCATTCAAATTCTTCCTCACATTTAATTCTAGGTGTTTTAGTTGGAAATGGCATAGATTATTTAACACATGGCTCTCTTTACTTACCATGTTTCCTAGCAATGAAATCAAATTTATCATATGTTTTATTCTTAGGGGGAGGGTTATCAAGATCAACAACAGGTTCTATTTCTACATCATCATCTGGTTGAGCATCAACATGAACATCATTATCATTATCATTATCATTATCATTATCACTAGGTGTATGTTCATTACTAGATTGTGTCCCAACATCAGAAATAGAAACATCATTACTATTCTCAGAAGGTTTTTCTACCCAGGCTCACTAAAAGCATGCAAAGTTCTATCATTTCCCTTTTTCTTTTTCTTCTTAGATGAATTAGGCACATCATTATTAATTGTCTGAGAATCTTGCTCAATTATTTTAGGATGACTTTCAGGATACATAGGCTCTTGAGTCATTCTACCTCCTCTAGTCATTACTCTAAGAACATGATCATTCATATTAATATTCATCTCATTAAGCAAATCATTTCGTGACTTAGTAACTCATTCTAACTGAGTTTTAACCATGGAAGCAAGTTTTCCTAGGCCTTTCACGTCATTAGCAATTCTAAACATCAAGGCACTCAAACGATGATCATGAAAGCATTGTGTTTCAATTGTTTCTTAACATACACATTGAAGTGTTCTTGCTTAACAATGTATTTATCAAATTCATCCAAGCATTGACTTGTATTTTTATTATAAGGAATATCACCTTCATGAAATATTATAAGAGTACCTCTACTACCTGTGTCGGGGTATCGAGACCATGTATTTCTTCAATAGGTGGTAAATTATTAACATCTTCAGCCTTAATACCTTTCTCTTTCGTAGATTTCTTTGACTCTTACATATCTTTAGGACTGAGGAATAGAATACCTCTCTTCTTCAGAGTTGGTTTAGGTAGTGGTTCAGGAAGTGTCCAATTGTTATCATTTCTCAATATATTACTCAATAGTTCTTCGGCCTACTCAATAGTTCTTCCGCTAAAAACACAACCAGCACAACTATCTAGGTAGTCCCTAGAAGCATCGATTAGTCAATTCTAAAACATATCAAGTATTTAATTTTTCTTAAGAGATTGAGTAGGCAAAGCATTAAGTAATTGGAGAAGCCTCCCCCAAGCTTGAGGGACATTCTCATCTTCAATTTGCACAAAGTTAAATATTTCCTGTAAGGCGGCTTTTTTTATGAGCGGGAAGATATTTTTTAGAGAAGTAATATATCATATCCTAGGGACTACACACAACCAGGAGGAAGAGTATTAAACCATTTCTTAGCATCACCCTTTAACGAGAAAGGAAACAACTTAAGTATATAGTAATAGCGATTTTTCCTCATGATCATATAGAGCGGCTATATCACTTAATTTAGTACCACTACAAAAAAAATACACTTCCGTGATGATACGTGTTTGTCACAGTAGGTCACGTTTTTTGTCATGCATGTACATCCATGACAAATTTATGACAGAATCAAGATAGTCATACCTATGCTGTCGTAGAAGTGTTCGATGACATTACCAAAATTATCATCATGAAAGTGTCCACTTCCATGACGATAAATCGCGCATCACAGAATTGCTTTCATCAAGGGTGACCGACACGTGGCATCCACCGTAACGGAACGCCGTTAAGCTATCGGGTCGGGTTTTGGATCCGAAAACCCGTTAACAGCCCCAACCAATGGGGATTTTCCACGTGTAAAATCATCATTGGCTGGAGGAAACACGTGTCGGCTCACCATTGGGACAGATGTCATCCACTCATTGGACGGAAGGCGCCTATGATACGTCGACACGTGGCACGGCCCAACAGAGGACCATTCCTGTGAAAAGGCCGGCCCGTTTGACTTGGTCAAAAGGTGGCGGGCCGGCCCATGGAAAGCCTATTAACGGCATGTTCGCATATAGCCCATTTACAGCCCGCTAACCCAAGGCCCGTTACGCCCTATTCGAATTAGGCCCAGTAGCATCATCTGGGCCATCCAATATGATTCCAGCCCGTTTTCACTTCTGGCCCATGGATGGCCCATGACGTCTTTCGGCCCATATGAGGCCCTATGTAACTCTTGGCCTATTAACGGCCCGTGGTGAAACTGGCCCGCAATGAACAGTGTATCACTTTACACCCACTAACGGCCCATGGTGAAACTGGCCCGTAATGAAAAGTATATCACTTTATACCCATTAAGGGCCCGTTATTCAGTTGGGGCGTTTCCAGCAAATGTTATCTTTCAGCCTTCTCAGATCCCATTTATTCTTGGGCTCATTTCCAGCATTCGTTTACTTACGGCCCGTTACTGTCATTTTGTGCTTGTGGGCCAAATTCAGCCCGTGGTTACATCAGCCCGTTTGTGGTCCGTTAATACGCTGGGCCGTTTTCATAGCATCATCAAATACAGCCTATTAATGATGGCCCGTTATGGTCATACGGCCCGTATAAGGTCCATTGATGATACGACCCGTAGAAGCCCATTTTCTACGGCCCGTAGAAGGCCCATTGTCTCTACGGCCCGTAGAAGGCCTATTGTTTCTACGGCCCATAGAAGGCCCACTGTTTCTACGGCCCATGGTTATTGTGGCCTAGTTTTAAAAAGAACTGCACTGACTACAAGCAAACAAATAAACAAGACAACAAGGAAATGAATAACCAAGCAACTTATGCTAGGCTATCACGGCTGTTACACATATTACATCCACTGGGCATCAAAGTTCGCCAACAATGCAAATATAGGGAACAAAGCAGCATATCATATACACTGGTTGTCAAAGTTGGCGACCAGCGCAAATAAACGCCGCAGCAAAACAAATCCAGAACTGAAACCACTTCAGAAGATCTCAAGAAACAATATCCTGGGTACCCATAATGCTGGCAAGATGCTTAGCAAGCTTATTAACTTTCTCTTGTTTGGCGCTTAAATCCTCCAGCGCTTGCTGTTGCACCAGAAAATATGCATCTGAATTCTGCAGGGACTTCCTCAATCCTTCAGCTTCCTGTCGCAGCACATCTGATCGATGTCTTTCAACTTGAAGTTGAGACTCAAGAAGACGAACTGATTCAGGCAGCGAGTTCGAAGAGCTTGTGCCAGCAGTAGTGGCCAGTAACTCGAACACTACATCAAGACAGGACTTTTGGGTTCCCTCACTGTCGTCAAGATAGTTTTTATCAGCTTTCTTGGAGACCAACAGGGATGTCTCACTATCTTGAACCTTATCTGCATTACTTCCTTTACCATTGGATAACGCGGTACTGTTCTCCAATATTTTGTCCGCATTCTAAAAGAGAAACAAGCAGACACATCACATGTTTACCATGTTGTATATGAAACTCATTTTGGTAAATGAGTTCAGTAGTAAAGTGGACAGGATAACAGCATGAAACAAACATATATCTGTGTGCCATGGTCACTTTATGGTCTATATCATTCTAGTTTTTGCTGCTAAATCAAGATAGAGACACAGTTCAAATAATATTTGTTCAAGACAAAGCAGAATAGACAGAATATAAGTGTGGGTAACTATAGAGCAATAACAACACTTGTAATGTGCATGACATAAGAACATAACTGTTTATTCAATTGAAACTGAAATCAACATAGAGCAGGTTACAACAGCAAACCAGTTAAAGAAACAGGTTTAAAACATACCTGTTACGCCATTGGAGTTTCAATTCCATCCTTCAAATTTGAAAATAGTTGGTATGAGTAAATACAGTAATGCAAGAGCAAAGGAGTATTAACCATAGCTACAGAACCTGACCTGAGAGCAAATCTTCTTCTCCTTTAAGCGTTGAGTTGGGATTTGGAGTGGTGGTCCTCGTGCTTTGGTAACTGCAGTTCCCTTACTAACCGCTCGTGTTTGGGTGCTCTGTGGTGGAGACGGTGCTGTGTCAACTGGAACTGGGTTACTATCTGCCGGGGTTGGCGTTAAAAGGGGTGTAGCTGGTTCTCTGTCCAACTGGGTAGGGGTACAATCTGCAAGAGTCTGGGTTATGTGTGGTGGATCTGGTCCTTGGGCAAGTACAACCGTGGTTCTATCTGCATCAACTGGTAGCACTATATTTTCTGAAGACCGTGTTGTTACTCCCTTAGATACTGCCATCATGCTCTCCAATTCAAATGGCTAATAAACAAGAAAAGTAATTGAAAGTATAGACATTGTATGATAGACAGGTGCAATGGATAGTGGGGAATAAAAGAGGGCATGAAATTATTCATATTTATGTTGTCTAACCAAACAGGATAGCATGACACAATTTCACATATATGATGGCTAACTAAACAGGATAGCATGACACAATTTCACATTATGATGGCTAACTAAAAAAGATGGAAAGACATAGTTCAAAATATGAGACTATGTAAATAGGATGACATGACATAACTATATAATGTGTTTATTAAATAGGTTGGCATGCCATAATTCTAAATATGTTGACTGTAAACACTAAACAGGATGAGATGATATAACTATATGATGTCTTTATTAAAGGGGTTGCCATGCCATAATTCAGATAGATGATGTGTATGTGCTATGTAAACATGATGGCATGATATAATTCAAATATATGATTTATATAGTAAGCAAGTAAGCAGATGGAAATCTATATATGATGTAAAAACTAAGCAATGCAAGACAACATGCATGACATGGGTAATATAACCCTGCCAAGTTTGAGCATAGACCTCAGGGGGGAAATAGGATTGGTCATCAGTCTCTGAATCCTCCTCTGAGGAGCTCTCTGTAGCCAGCAAGATGTCTGCTTCAGCAGGTAGCATTGTCTGCTCTGAATACCTTGTTTTCACTCCAGATACTTCCATCACCGCTTCAGATGGCTGATGCATAGGAAGAGTAGTTGAATATACAAACGTTCTCGACAAATGGAACACGTAATACAAAAAAATAATAGCATGATATAATTCACATACATGATGATTGGCTAAACAGCATGGCATTGCATAATTCACATATATAATGCCTTTGCAACAAGATAGCATTGTATAATTCACATATATAATGTCTTGCAACAAGATGGCAATGCATAATTCACATATATGGTAATTAGACACTGAACATGTGGCATTCACACAAAGCATGTCTAAACTAATCAAATGGCATAGCAATGCGAGACACCATACACACGATATGAGCAACATAGCCCTGCCAAGTTAGAGCATACACCTCGGGGGGGGGGGGGAATAGGACTAGTCATCTATCTCTGAATCCTCCTCTAAGGAGCTATTCGTAACCAGCGACATATGCGCTTCGTCAGATAGCATAGTCTGCTCAGGAGACCTTGTTTTCACTCCAGAATTTGCCATCACCGTGTCAAATGGCTGATGCACACGAAGAGCAGTTGAATGTACTAACATTGTTGAGGAATGTAATATGTGCCGAAAAAAAGATGGCCTGATATAATTTACATATAAGATGACTGGCTAAGCAGGACGGCATTGCAAAATTCACATATATGATGCCTAGCTAAACAAGGTGGCGTTGCATAATTCACATAAACGATGAATAAACTAAACAGATGGCATTCGCACAAAGGATGTCTAAACTAAGCAGATGACATATTTGATGTATAAAGTAAGCAATGCAAGACACCATATGCATGATATAACCAACATCAGCATGCCAAGTTAGAGCGAAGACCTCAGGGGGTAAATAGGAGTTATCTTCTCCTTCTGAATCCCCCTCAGAACAGATATCTTCCTCTCGATTACAATCCGAAATGCGTGGAGGGGGGGCTGCCTTTGCACCTACCATGGAGCAATGTCTGCATGAAATTATATTGCCTCGCAAGGCTCGTCTCTTTTGATCTACATGCTCAGTTCCATTGTTTACAATAACTGTCATGCATAGGAATAAAACATAGTGAGATTATGTAATGAGTGCATGCAAAAATCCAGAGTGATGGTAGCAACCTATGGATAGACCCAGAACCAATAATAGCAGGCAGATAATGGCTTCAGTTAATAAATATAGATAATGGCTTCTTTACTGTTTGTTTCCCACCCAACATGAAACTCATAGTAGACACCGGAGATGAACCAGATAGTAGATAGATACTATTGATTGCGGCCCCGATATGTACCCCACAACCATTTAAAAACTCAAGTTTGACCATTAGTTTGGAGCTGACTCAGAGTCTAATCGGTGAACAGGATGATAAAGTAGCATGTAATATTAAGCGATGCATAACGTAAGCAGACACGAAAGAGTGCGACCTCTCTTGCGGACCCGTGTAGTCCTCGAGATCATCTGCTCGGTTGTTGATGGTAATGCAGTTTTCATGGCTGCCAGCAGCGGGGAAGAAGATCTGAGGCGGCGAAAGACAGTCTGGAGGCCGGATCCCTGCTCTGCTAGACCCTTCTATCGTTGGAGCAGCTAAGCTGGGGTGGACGACGGCGCAGCAGGACCGGTACAAACCACACAAGGTTTTCTTCGATAACTATCTGTAAGAGAAGTAATTCTGTAAGGGCTCGTTTGAATTGGAGGATTCCAACAATGCAGGGATAGGAAATAGACAAGAATAGGATAGGAATGCACGTGCAAAACAGAGAATTTAAAAACACAGGATTTCTGCCAATATGGGTGTTTGATTCACAACAATTGGAAGATCACAGGATGCAAAGAAGCATGGTGAGATTAAGTCAAACCACAAGAAAATGTACGGTTATAAAGCTATTATGCTACTATCTCTTAGTCTTGTGCTTCATGAATAGGAATTTGAAAAGGAGGACAAGTGCAAATTAAAATTCCTATGTTTTTTATTTCAAGGAGACACTAAAGGAACAAATCTGTGTGCTCAGTGGACAATATATATAACATGTAGAGTAAAAAAGAGATGCAACAAGTGTACAACCTCTTTGGCGAAGCCATGTTGATCTCAGCGTGACTGGGTTGGCCGGTGAGGATGCTCCGGCTGACTTTGCTGTCGGAGGAGGGGAAGAAGATCTTAGGCATCTGGAGATGGAGCCCGAGGTACTGCTCCGCTGTGATGGAGGGTTTCGTCGTTGGAGCAGCTCTGGTGAGTTGTACGATGCCGAAGCTAAAGCAGGACAAGAGAGACAACGAACAACGTTAACCTGAGTGGAATTCTAATAGCATCGCCAATACATGACGTAAAATACATAACCACAAAGTGCTAGATGTAAAATACATCAGCCGCTCATCTCTGAACTTAACTGTCGAAACTGAACTTAACTGTCAAAACTGAACCTAACTGTCCAAACTAAATTTTGTTGTCGAAACAGAATTTTGCTGTCGAAACTGAACGCACTAGCAAAGTGAGGCTACACGTCGGTCGACTGACTTTTTCATCTCTGGTCAGTCGATTTCGCAGCCGTTGGATACGAAATCAAGGGCCTGCAGTTCATCTTCAACCTCCACCCCCCTGAGCCGCCAGCCACCACCGGCCAAACAGCAGCCCCCCGCCGCCCGCGGTTGGCGGTGCGCTGCCTACCCGCCCCGAAAACACTCCCCAGCACCGGTCCG
>NC_041391.1:396836380-396860929 GCF_002162155.2 Triticum dicoccoides | reverse complement strand
GATCCCCACGCCACCGTCCCGCCACCGCCGGCGACCACCGCCCCCATCCTGAACCCTAAGATAGATAGTGGGGTACCTCTCCGGTGAGCCCCCATCCCCGCTGCGGCTGGTTCTTCCTTCACCCCGGCGAGCCCACCCATTGGAAATCGATTGACCCAAAAGTCGATTCAGTCGACTGAAGTGTAGCCAAATCGGAGCAGCATCGCAAGCAAGAGCAAGAGCGAGAGCAACAGCGCGAGCAAGAGCAATAGCAAGAGCAGACCAGACAGGGGACCGAGAGCAAGAGTAGGGCAGCAGCGCGAGCGAGAGCTAAAGCAGTAGCAACTCCTACTGATGTGGACGTCGCCGCCGAGGGGGCGACACCATGGAGGAAGTGGCCAGCGACACCGCCGTGGATGGAGCCGCGCCGTGTCGGCTCGAGACCGAGCGCCGGCAGTACCGTGAGATCGAATCAAGAAGAAAATGCGGCGATTAGTGTACAACCTCTTTGGTAACACCAATTACGACGCAGCTTCATCCGAGGAAACAGTGATGATGATGCTCTTCTAGTGGTGCAGGTGAAGACGGTGGTGTGGGAATGGAGGTGGCGCGAAATACGAGGGGAATGTCGGGGCAGCTCCTTGGAGGTGGAGGACGGGGTGGCTGAACCGGCGGGACGATGAGATCGACGACGGATCCTCATCCGGTACGGTGGATGAGGCACATCGAGGTGTTGTTGTGGACGATGTCGTCGGGGAAGAAGCTCCGGCTGGGTGGCGGACGAAGCAGGGTGTGGGGTTTCATCGCGGGTTTTCGCGGCCTCGGTGTACGAATGGGTTGGCGGATTGGATGGCAGTGGGGAACATGGCTTAGAGACGCGCTTGTCCGAAATGTGGGGTAAGTTACGAAAGTACCCCCCACCGATTTGAGGCGGTTCTTTCGTTTCAGGGGTACCACGGGCATTTCGCGTGTTGGGATTTCACAGGAGGTGGGAGTTTTCGCGCGCGTTGTTATTTCGGAATAGCAAGGCGCGAGTTGAGATGGAGGGAGTTGTCTGAGCACAACGAGACAAAGATATATCTTAAATATTTTGGGCTAACAAGGTGCGGGTTGAAATTTCTGGACAAGCCTAACGTGCACTACAAATGTCATTCAAAACTATGAATTCATGTTATGTTCAATTAAAATATTTCGCTACGTGTATAATGCATGCAACCTACTACTCAAATGAACGTTTTAGTGCATTCCAAACGTATATACTACCGCTTCAATATGAACTAAATTTGAATAAGATCTACAGTAATGATTGTTGTGAAGTCAAAGCATTTGAATTCATTTCTCTGTTTTAATAAGATCTACAATCACCATTATTGTCAAGTTAAACCATCGTTTGTGTATTATCTTCACAGCACACCACATGATCAGTATCGAGTTACATATGAACTATGTGTACTATATGAACTCGAACTAGATTTTTTGAATCCACTTTATTTTGATTTCAAATCACATTACATTTCTAGCTCTAGCTACATGTTCATAATCTAAACCATGTCTCATATGTATAATGTGTTTATCACATTATGTATGGTGCCCCGCCCCCTACGCCTACAAGTATTTAGATGTGAGTTGCAAACACCACACATTACCACAAATTCAAATAAAATGTGAGAATGTTCGATATATAGTATTGTTTAGATTGCTCGATATTTAGTTGTAAGCTCCAAACGCCGCACATTATCACAAATTCAAATAAAATGTGAGATTGTTTGATGTATAGTATGGTTTAGATTGTTCGGCATTTAGCTGTGAGTTGCAAACGTCATGCATTATCACATTATGGTATAACATGTGCACAACACGTGTATCACCTCCATATTCATGCATGCAATGTTTAAAACACTATGATCTCCTATTCAAATATATGAATCCACTTTCATATCAAATTATGATCTTTGTTAGTCTCTTACACCCACACAGTCCTCTAACCTTTGTAGCTACCAGTAACTTTCTCTCGTGTATGCACACGCCCTCCTCGCCCTCCCCCTCCCTCGGCATTCTATCCACTGGGCACATTCATTTTTTCCTTTAGGTCATTCTCCCAGAGTCTCCACAACTCGTTTCCGACACGCACCGATCGATAAACCTCTCGAGTGATGTCTGCCTACAGCATGCACACACAGCTTCAATCTCCTCCTTTATGTGTCCTTGCCTCGTGTCTATCATATGGTCAGACACACATGAAAACTCTCACCCCTCTTTTAATCGATCTCACAACCGCACACTCCTCCCCCTATCCAGCTAGTAGTTGGGCCTCTCGCACCACCTCATAGCTCCATTCTCTCTGTCTATCTGTCTCGCTGGGCCTTATTTTCCTCTAACAAATGGATGTACACTGACCGATCTCTCGCTATACATGTAGCAGGCTAGGTCCTTATAACTCGTTTTTACCCACACATCGATCGATCTACCTCATTAGTTGTGTCTCTCCCTTCCTCCGACAAACAACAATTGATCTACCGATCTATTTAGGTTTGCTTACCAAACACATGGTTCCCCTTCATCATCCATGGATGCGTCCCGACAGATCTATCACGCACAGGCACACACAGAAACACATCCCCACTCTTATTGATAACATTGCAGTTCCACCCTCAGTTTGTCTAGTAGGCCTCTCCCAACATCTCCGAGAAGCAACTCCATCACCCATCCAGCACTCTACCCCTCTCCCTCCCTCTACCTCCCTCTACCTCCCTCTCTCTCTCTCCTCTCTCTCTCTCTCTCTTTGTCCCATCATATTTCCCGTCCTTCAGTTATGTATGGATGTCGACCGATCTCCCTCATGACATAGCTGGGTCTCTCCTTCTCAACACATATACGAGTCGTTCTACCTCTATAGTTAGGCCTCTGCCTACCCCTCCCCCCACCCCCTCCCCCCCAGACACACCGATACATCAAGCGCTCTAGTCATGTCTCCCTGCCACACACAAACTTGACATGTGCCCTCTAACATTCCGGTAGGCCAGTCGCCCTATATCTTTGACTTGCACACACACACGCAATTTCGATGGCTCTCCTCATCGATCTCGCACCCACCCATACTTGATCCTCTCTTCGACTCTATCGATAGCTATGACCCCTCCCTCTCTTCTCGTGAATTGCCTGACCCTCTATGTATGATATGGATAGGCCTCCATTTCACACACATTGCATGCAAAATTTTGTTTGAGATGTCATCGACACATATTCCCACAAATAATTCACGAAATCAACCCCCCACCCCACCCCCACCCCCCACCACAAAACAAAAAACACTCATGAACGCGGTTTGTATCTCTCACACACACCCATGTAGGTGGGGGACGTGCACGAAGTGAAGAGGTGCATGCACGGCGCACGTACTCCCGTCTCTTTCCCAACCACACCTGCGCGGGTACACGGTGGATCTCATTTCTGTACGAAAAAGGCAGCCCACGTGGTAATTTGGCACGTGTACTGGTTGTCCACTTGGTGGAGGGAGGATCGTCTACCACGGGTGAACAAACAAATTGTGACTTGATGCATTATGTTAAATTAAAAAAAGAGGCAAACCATGTGGGGCCTACCTTAGAGGCAAGGCTCTATACACTGGAGTACTTTTGATGTGCCCCGTCAACTCGCAGAACAAGGAGAAGCTTGCTTAGTACGCCGTCTCCCCCGTCCACGGGCACACTGGCTCGCAGGATGAGGTGAAGCTTGCTCCTCCCTCGCCCATGCGCGCGGTGGCTCGCAGGATGAGGAGAAAAAATTACTACTCCCTCTGTTTACTCCTCGTCCCTACTACCTTGGTTATAGAGACTATATCATATTGTTTGGAATATATATGTCATTAGTAGATTTTAATATGAACTACAAGTACATACTCCAAACACTGATGTATATAGACGTATTTTAGAGTGTACATTCACTCATTTTGCTCCGTATGTAGTAGCACTCTCCCTCGCCCCTCGACCCTCGCCCACGTGGTGGACGTGCAGCAATTCATTCGTTCTCATATAGACAGAACGATATATACTACACTACCATTATTGCTCGACTTCCCGAAGAGGCGAAGAGCCAATCGCAAGGTTAATATTTTGGAGATGCCAAGCGCAAGGTTAGGCTAGTCATAGTGGGAGTAACTTAGGTAGTAACATAGCGCATTTCAAGAAAATTTTGCTTACGTGGCAAGTAGTTAACGAGAGGTGGTAACATAATATGTTACTGTAACATAGCGCTTCCCGAGACAAGATGAGTCTACAAGTTCATAAATGAAGCCATCCATGATACCACTATTATGTTACTTTGCATTATGAAGGTAGTAACTTAGACTAGTGTCATGCATATGACACTAGTCTAAGTTACTCCCCACTATGACCAGCCTTATAGGAGAACGAGTAGTAGGTGCCGCGTCATTTATAAATATATTTTTTTCTTCAGTGGCACGTACGCAATATGATAGGTTCATATGGAGAGAAAAGGAAACCGCTCCACTATATACATAATCAGGACGGGCCAGCCTACACGGTTGCTTGCTGGGGACGCTCTCTTCACACTCTCTCGCACAAAACGGCTGTGGCCACATCTCTAACACCATGGTGGATCACGTCCGCTTGGGGAAGGGGTGGATGCTTAGTGTAGATGCGGTGTTCGTCGCCGACGGCGAAAACCCACTGTCGGCATGTCCCGATCAGGGGTCCCAGCCGTTCTCTCTCACAAAGCCGGAGAGGTTGCCTTCGTCCCTTGCTCACTGCCACAACGTGGGTAGTTGCCGCCTCCTACCGCCCTCCTCAAGGTCGAGCTACGTCCCTCAGGTACAACTCCCTTTAAAGCCGGCTTGCACCACTGCTCCAGCTGCCCACATCACTCCCTGTGGATATTTCTCTACTTCTTTGCCCTGCACATACCTGATACCTCTACTGGCTTCTACGTAATGTATTTGTGATGAGTTTATGTCTCATCAACTAGCCCTAGTAATCTTATTCTAATCACGCTTCTTCAATTTCTTTGCCACAGGGATGCTCATCTCAATTTTGGTGAAACTGCACAAAATGATCCGATGGTCAAAAGGTTGCAAACTTCATTTATTAGGAAGCTCAAATGTTGCCAGCAAATTGAAGCCTGGTCAGGGTTCACGGTTCAAGGGCTAGGGACTGCATGGATCGTTTTTTTCTTTAGCTACCTCTGTTCCAAAATAAGTGTCAACTTTAGTAGTAGTACAACTTTGTACTAAAGTTTGCACAAAGTTGAGACACTTATTTTGGAACGGAGGGAGTACATATTTGCTATGATCTGTCAATCATTGAGATGCAATAGCATGCATGTTAGTCTCCTTTGTATTTGATGAAATGTTGCAACGGGCAACCTTGGACGCAAGATACATGTAACAGGAGCTGGAAGCTTCATAGCATTGTACAAATTTCTCTCGCTGATAAATTACAATACGTACTAGTACTATACTAGTACTTCCTCCGTTCCTAAATATAAGTCTTTGTAGAGATTTCACCATTAACCACATGCGGATGTATATAGATGCATTTTAAGTGTAGACTCATTCATTTTGTTCTGTATGTAGTTCACCTAGTGGAATCTCTACAAAGACTTATCTACTAGTAATAGCTAGCCCCCACTACTAGGAATTCTCTATCCTCTCCTTGAGCCACATCATCAAAATTGACGTAGCGGTTAGATGAAGTAAATCAGTCATAATAGCCGTCTGATCTAGACATTGAGAGGCTCAGCACTAAGCCACATGCAAGCATGCAGAAATACCGTGGCACATGCATGTGAGTGGGTTTTAAATCATATCAACATGTCTGCATGCAAGCATGCACCGGTAGCATGCATGTAAGTGAGCTTTTAAGTCCCATTAACATGTCAAAAAGAAAAATATAATCCCATTATGCAGTAGGAGTTGGCTGATCTTTTTTCCTTATGTGGGATGATCTAAATGATGGTGGGAGTTTATTTAGTTTGGCTACCACATTTGTCATGCGGTTATAGATTATTTTTTTAGTTCTATGAAATCGATAATTTTGCGCAAAGAGATATACCGCTGTTCCGCGGCAACTAGCGGTAACTCATCTAGTAATATTTAGGAACGGAGGGAGTACTATGTAAAGAGTTAGGTGTCCACGGTGATAGTGTGAGGTGGGCCATGTAATCACTAAGCCTGCGTGTTTTCACTGCTCTTGCACTCCTCCGCTGTAAGAATGGAGAAAATTGTAATCTACTACCTCCTTTCGCCGAAAGCGTGGGACATCCAGCAGTCCTACCACCTTAGTAATAAAGACCAATGAGCCGTCAAATCACATAGACCCAACAGTAAGTTGGACGGACGAAGCAACCATCACTCTTGCGCCAGTGAGAGGTCGCGTCCGCTCTGCCCGGGCATGAATGCGGCACCGATTCTTTGGAGCGGCGCTGACCGTTTCGGGCAGGAAGCGCGGCGGGCGGTGGAGGGGCTTTGGGTGGGCCAGGCTGGTCAGGAGCGGGCATGGAAGCTGTCCGCATGTCCCTACTGGACACGCCCGGAAACGAGAGGATGCACCAACTCTCGCGGCTAAAATCATACACTACACACCATATCTCTGTAGGAGTAGATCAATCTGTCGCACTCTCTAACACACACACACACGCACGCACCTTGGTCGCGTTGCACCTTCTAACGTGACTTATTACACCTAGACAGAGGGAGTAGTAAGTATACGAGATACGGTGGCACACTGACTTAAGTCGAATACAAGTGCCCAAAATTTGTGTGCATGTTATAATAAGGGTTCATTTAAAATAGTACATGAGCGAATAGAGGGATCAATTGGACAGTGTTCCCGAGCAGTAGCGAGATGTGTGAGGTAGTAAGATACACCGCTGACGCTTTTAATTTTTCTTATTAATTTGTTTGTTTCACCCTCTTACTGGTGGGACCCAACGTACTACATGGAGAGAGGTAAGGTGACTAAGGCTGCATTATTTCTGCACCACTGTGGATAGTTTTACAACCAAAGCCACATGACACGATTATGATTGAAATCCTAATGACTCCCACACACACACAAAAAAAACACGGCATGCCTGTCACACGAATGCAGGAATGTATAAAAGGTTATTTTCCTCTCGTTGAACATAACGGGAGGGTTGTGTAGCTGGTTAGCCTGTTCGCTCATCAAACATGAGGTCTCGGGTTCGATAACTACACTTGAGCATATTTTTTGCCAGGAGGATTCTTTCACTGGTCAAAATGTTTTCTAGGGTTTGCACGCTTCACACTCTCTCTCTCTCCAGTATATATATACACGCTGGAGCCTCAGAGCTTGTAGTTCCTCTCTTCACACTCTCTCGCCCTCTCCCGCTGGATCCTCAGCACTTGTAGTTGCTCTCTTCACACTCTCTCGCCCTCTCCAGATCTAAACAAGACTTCATTTTCCTCTCTCTCCCCTCACTGCGGCTCAAAGAGCCGGCAGGATCCGTCCGCCGGGAAGGGAAGGAGGCTTAACGCTGTCGCCGTCGGCGAGGGAGGGAATCCACTACCGGCGTTGTTGTTCACTTTCCACCCAGCGGCGGCGCGGGAGGGCCTCCGACCCTTCTTCTTTGCCGCCGTCCCGTCGCCCAGGGAACCACGCCCCAAGAACCTTAAGGTATATTTTACTTACTCCACATGCATTGCTCTAGCTGCATGTATACCATGAATCTAGGACGTGGTTCAAAGAGGAAAGGAGTGGGGGAAAGTAGTGGGAAAAGTTGTATATAGCATGACTCTAGGACGTGGTTCAAAGAGGAAACGAAGGGGGAAAGTTGTATAGCATGAATCTACGACGTGGTTCAAAGAGGATAGGAATGGGGGAAAGTAGTGGGGAAAGTTGTATCGCATAAATCTAGGACGTGGTTCAAAGAGGAAAGGAAGGGGCGAAAGTACTAGTTCAAAAAGGAAAGGAAGGGACAAGGCTGTAGAGTTTGAGCAGGACTAGATTTGCTGCGCTCACATAGGGAAAGGTGTCTAAAGATAACAAAACTAGGACCACAGTACATCGGTAGATACACATGGTTCTTGGTTGTTTGTTCTTTGTTGCAACAGACTGTGTATGACCACAGTACATCGGTAGATACACATGGTGCTGGTGCGTCCACTATCCCGTGCAACTCATTAGCTGTTGTTAATCTATGGCCCTGTTTGGTTAAAAACTCCCTAGTCCCTACCTGCTTGTTCCATGGACTAAACATGGACTACAGGTTATTAAATGACATGATAGAAGACAATGTTACCCCTAGTAATGAACTAATAGAAACAAGGTGCGATCCATGGCAGGGGAAACTATTGGAAAAAGTCCCAAAAAGACTCCCTCGGGGTCTTCTTTCTTTAGTCCCAAATGCCCACTTTTAGTCCCGAAAAGTCCCTCCTGTTTGGTTTAGATGTGACTGACACAGAGTTTTTTTAGTCCCTACACCAAAATGTCCCTGTAAACAAACACCCTCTAATAATGCCGCTGGAAAATTGATGCAATGCCACAGTTAAAAGCAAATTACATGTTTAATGAATTTTTTGTTAATATAATCTCTATGTTAATATTAATCAATGCCACCATTTGAGAAATGCTACTGTCTTGCGTTCTTTCCCATTTTGATAAGGTAGATGCTTCTTTTTGTTGGCTTCTGTGTCATCCACCGTTATTGACCACTAATTGTTTCCTTTGCACCTCTGTGTAAACAGGGTTATCTACTTCACCTCGTTGCCATTGTGACCTTTTGTTGCACTGCACAAAACACTTTTGTTTTAAGAGTGTTTTGTGCAGTTCAACCAAAATGTCACACCGACAACGTTGCTTGATTGCTTGATCTTAGTGGAACTGCACAAGAGGAGATCTTACTTCCTATCCGTTAAGGCAAATTTGGTTCAGATCTTCTTCTTGTGAGTTGTTTGAATTCCGCATCATGGGAGGTCAGTACTAGCCTTCTTTCACATGATTCTGCAGTGTGCTTTCCTATGTTGTGCTACTTGTATGATAATGTTGCTTGATTTTAGTGAACTGCACAAATGGAGACAAGACTTCCAATCTGTATGTGCACCGTAATATCCCATTGATGTAAGATAAGGATATTTCACAACTGTTGGCCTGTATTTTGCCACTTTCATCAGAAAATTAAGTTTAGTACTATACTTGTGCTCCCTAATTGACATGCCAAATCTTAAATTGAAGGCGAAGCTTGTCTGTTATTGAACCAAGTGATGACGGGGAAGAACAAGCGGAAGAAAAACAAAAATCAAGTCCCGGTGCTGTAATGAAGGACTGGAACTATGATGACACAAGTAATGATATAGTTTTGCATCTTAATTTATTGTTATGGCTGGAACGAGCAATTGTTTTGCCACTGATTTGATGCCATACGTAATTATCTCTACTTGTGCAAATAGGGATCTTCTTTGAAGATACCATATATTTCAGTGGAACTGCACAAGAAGATGTTGGAAACATTAAACTAATCGAGGAGTATATAGTAAGCATTGCCACCCCCGTAGATAGCAACAGATGGTTCCTGAGAAGTGCTTCATCTGTATGCTCTACACAATCAGCCTCCTGACAAAGGTTGGTACTCGCCCACTGATTTCATCCATATGATTCAGCTTTGTCATCTCTATTGGTGTTGTGCTACTGTTTATATACTGTCATGAAAAAGTGGTATTGTCCTTGGGAAGTGCTTCATCTGTGCTGTTTTAAATATTTCCTTTCCTTTTTTTTCGAGCAAATATGGATGCTAGCATTTAGTAGTCCTCTTGTCTTTGCACAACAGGATCATCTTCCTCTGAAGAAGAATATGGAGTACGTGAAGTGACTAGTTCCGATTATGCCAGGATGAAGAGGCACTGTTTATCTTCTCATCAGAAGGAGCAGTTGAAGGATGGTTACATTACTCCCCACAAGACCAAACTAACTTCAGCTCAGAAGGACTGACAAATCTCCATTTTTTTGCTGTGATGCGCGAGTACAATGTTGTTCTAGGATTCTTTCTGGTGAGTTCCATTTTTCTAAAAGTGTGCTCTACATGGACCATGTATGTGCCTGTTGAAACTGTCAATTCATAGTACAGTTTGCTTTATACTAATCACTTTTTTGTATTTGTGCAAACAGGGGTGCTCATCTTGATTTCAACGGAACTGCACAAAATGTTCATGAATACATCGAATCATTCATTTCCACCACAAGAAAGGAGGTGCCCGTAAGTTCAAGGCGTGGCAACATATAAGGGTGAAATCATACAAGCTACGCGTGAATTTGGTTGATTTTGGTGGAACTGCACAAAAAGAACAGCTGGTTTATTTAGCACGAGTTGCCATGTCAATGTCCGAACTGATGGCAAACCCTGCCCATTCCACAATCGTAGGCATTTGATATTTTGGAATGGGACAACCTTGTCAAATTTTGCTCATTGATTTTAGCAAGATATGCGTTTGATATTTTCGAATGGGACGCCCTTTGCTGTCAGCAGCGGCGATCAATTTTTTCTTTATTCTTTAGTTGTGAAGTAAATATTGCCTCTGACATGTGAGTCGCTGAGATGCATAATCATCGATTGTTTTGAATGTTCTCTATGAATTGCCAAGCCTGTGTGTTTGATTGCAATGTACAGAAACACTAAAAAGCTGCTCAAACTCTTTGTACTCTTTCTGTTCCTTTTTACTTCGCTTATTGTGAAAGTGCGTACTTTTTTGTATAAGTGTTTGACGGATTTTTGTATGCCCTAAGCCTAGATTTTTTTGTATGAGCTAGGATGGACCGGCCTACAAATAAATATGAGCGCATATGTGAAAATATATATAACTTTGATTTATGAAAGTGCTACCCCATGACGTGTGGGTCCCGCGCGCCAATAAATTCAAAAAATGGAATATATTAAATATTATACTCCATTTGTAGAGTTCATCATGTAGATTACAATGGTGCAAATAGTTTGATGGTTTGCACTTTGGTTTAAGAAAAAGAATCATCTGAAGAGGGTTATTTGCATGTACAAAGCTAGCGCGTATTTTGTAATTGACATGGACCACGTCAAATTCTAGTAATTACACCTAATGGTTGCTCACGTGAGCCCATGCCATGCAAATAACATATTCTATTGAAGGAAAGCATGTACACATAATCTTATGTCCCAAACCGTCAAGGAGCCAAAGCAGTTCTGATAGAGGCGGAGGTGTCCCGTCTTTCGATGAGATGATGGATTTCACTTTTGTGGAAGTCGACTTTAACGATCCGACTACGAACGTGCGAGGACGTCGCGCCTTAGCAATCGCTAAACCAACTCCGAGAGGTTATTGACCACGCCGGAGCGCGATCAACCTGACCACGAGGGTCTGTTTCTTGTGAGCAAACGAAGAACAAGCAAGAAACTGAGATTGCAATCTGGATATTGCGAATATAAGATGAAAGCTTTATTGATCAAGGTGGGGTTCTGTGACGCCTTTGTCTGGTCGTTGAACACAAACGAAGTACGCGAAGTTGCAGCTATGGCGAACTTTAATCTAAACAAAACCCAAAGTCTAAATGGTGCCCTAAGGGCTGTATATATGGAGGAAGAGGGGGGAATTTCGTGGCCCTTGGTGGAGGGGTCCGAAATCAACCCTATCTCTTGTTTCCCCACACATACGGACTCTAAAAATATCCTATACTAATGTATTTCGAAATTATAAGGGCCTGGCCCAATAATAAGGTGACGCAACACCTAGAATAGCCTCGGGACGAAATTTATGAAGTGACATCTTGTATATTTCGTCCAAGGCTTCATGCACCCATTATGGTGGCTTCAAAGTCCTGAAATCATCACTTGTAACTCCGTTCTTGTTCCCCTTGCACATGGCATCATCTCCATGCTTGTTCTTGCTCCAATGTTCATCCTTCTCCAAGCTAGGCCCTTCATTTGTAAGCAAAACAAATGTATCCAATTTAGGCAGCATCATATTCTCATGAACATTAGAATCATTACCAAGAAACGAAAGTACCTGGTAATTTAGTTGGCGTGCGTGAGCTCTAGTAATTGGTCCAGTATGTATAGCAGCAGGGGCTGTGGGTGTAACAATGGTATTGATGTCCTCATCGTCCTCCCCTTCTTGAAATGAAGTCGTCCTCGACGGAAGCTCATCTTCCTCACCCAAATAAGGCTTCAAATCTGCAATGTTAAAAGTGGGACTAACCCCAAAATCTGCAGGCAGCTCAAGTTTGTATGCATTATCATTTATTTTCTCTAACACCTTAAAGGGGCCATCAGCACGTGGCATTAGCTTTGATTTGCGCAAATCAGGAAATCTATCTTTACGCAAATGTAACCAAACAAGATCTCCAGGTGCAAACACAACATGTTTTCTACCCTTATCTCCAGCAAGTTTATATTTAGCATTCATACACTCAATGCTTTCCTTAGTTAACTCATGCATTTTTAAAACCATTTCAGCATGTTGTTTAGCATCAAAATTAACCTTCTCCGAAGATGGAAGAGGCAACAAATCAATAGGTGCACGAGGTAGGAAACCATACACAACTTCAAAAGGGCACATCTTAGTAGTAGAATGCAATGAACCATTATAAGCAAATTCAATATGAGGCAAGCATTCCTCCCACATTTTCTTATTACTCTTCAAAACAGCCCTAAGCATAGTAGACAATGTTCTATTGACTACTTCAGTTTGGCCATCAGTTTGGGGGTGACAAGTAGTACTAAAAAGCAGTTTAGTCCCCAACTTAGCCCATAAACATCTCCAAAAGTGGCTAAGAAATTTAGTATCACGATCTGAAACAACAGTATTTGGCACACCATGCAAGCGAATAATTTCACGAAAGAACAAATCAGCAACATTAACAACATCATCGCTTTTATGACATGGTATAAAGTGTGCCATTTTCGAGAATCTATCCACGACAACAAATATGCTATCCCTCCCCTTCTTTGTTCGAGGTAAACCTAAAACAAAGTCCATAGATATATCCTCCCAAGGAACACTAGGTACATGCAAAGGCATATATAAACCATGAGGATTGAGTCGTGACTTAGCTTTTTGACATGTAGTGCAGCGAGCAATAAAACGCTCAACATCCCGTCTCATCTTTGGCCAAAAGAAATGTGTAGCAAGTACGTCCTCCATCTTCTTCACGCCAAAGTGTCCCATTAATCCTCCTCCATGCGCCTCCTGCAACAATAAAAGACGAACGGAGCTAGCTGGAATGCATAGCTTGTTAGCACGAAAAACAAATCCATCGTTAACGACAAACTTGTTCCACATTCTTCCTTCTTTACAATTCTGCATTACATCTTTAAAATCAGCAGCATGCACATATTTATCTTTGATGGTCTCCAAACCAAATATTTTGAAGTCAAGTTGTGAAAGTATAGTATAGCAACGAGACAATGCATCAACAATAACATTTTCTTTTCCCTTCTTGTGTTTAATGACATAAGGGAAAGTCTCAATGAATTCAACCCATTTAGCATGTCTACGATTCAGTTTAGCTTGACTTTTAATATGTTTCAAAGATTCATGATCAGAATGTATAACAAATTCTTTGGGCCATAAATAATGTTGCCATGTTTCTAAAGTCCGAACAAGAGCATATAATTCTTTATCATAAGTAGAATAATTCAGACTAGGCCCACTCAATTTTTCAGAAAAGTATGCAACAGGTTTGCCATCTTGTAATAACACACCTCCTAATCCAATTCCACTAGCATCACATTCAAGCTCAAAAGTCTTATTAAAATCAGGAAGTTGGAGTAAAGGAGCATGTGTCAACTTTTCTTTCAATACCGTGAAGGCTTCTTCCTGTGCGGTACCCCAAAGAAAAGGCACATCTTTCTTTGTAAGCTCATTGAGAGGTGCAGCAATGGTGCTGAAATCTCTCACAAAATGCCTATAGAATCCAGCGAGGCCAAGAAAACTCCTCACTTGTGTGACCGTTTTGGGCTGCGGCCAACTCTCAATAGCTTCAATCTTGGCTTTATCAACTTCAATTCCTTGTGGAGTAACAACATAGCCAAGAAAAGATACTCGGTCGGTGCAAAAGGTGCACTTCCCAAGGTTACCAAACAAACGTGCATCACGTAGAGCAATAAAAACAGCACGTAAATGTTCCAAATGTTGTTCCAAAGATCTGCTATAAATCAATATGTCATCAAAGTAAACTACCACAAATCGTCCAATGAAAGCACGTAAAACTTCGTTCATTGATCTCATGAAATTACTAGGTGCATTAGTTAACCCAAAAGGCATGACTAACCACTCATATAATCCAAACTTAGTTTTAAATGTTGTTTTCCATTCATCTCCCAATTTCATACAAATTTGATGGTATCCACTATGCAAATCAACTTTGGAGAATATTGTAGAGCCACTCAATTCATCAAGCATATCATCTAGCCTAGGAATAGGATGACGATAATGAATAGTAATATTATTAATGCCTCTACAATCAACAGACATACGTGATGTACCATCCTTTTTCGGCACTAGAATAATAGGAACAGCACAAGGACTAAGGGATTCGCGTATATAACCTTTGTCAAGAAGCTCTTGTACTTGACGCATAATCTCCTTCGTCTCCTCTGGATTGGTACGGTATGGTGCACGGTTTGGCAGTGAAGCACCGGGAATTAAGTCAATCTGATGCTCAATCCCTCGAATAGGTGGTAATCCCGGTGGCACGTCTTGTGGAAAGACGTCAGCGAACTCCTGCAAAATGTTAGTGACAGCAGGAGGCAAAGAGGAAGGCACGTCCTCGAATGAAAATAATGCCTCTTTGCACACAAAAGCATAGCAAACAGATTTGCTGAAATCTAGCTCATCAATATCAGATTTGGTGGCAAATAAACATGCACTTTTCAATTTAATTTCAGAAGCAACACTAGATGGTTTATTATTAGGCTTCATTTGTTGCTCAAATTCTTTTGCCACAATCTGATTTTCACTCTTATTCTTCTCCTGTTTTGCTTTATTAGCTCTAGTAATATCATCTTTCAAAATGGAATCAGGAGTCATAGGAAGCAAAGTAATAATTTTATCCTTATGAACAAGAGTATAGTGATTGTTTTCTACCATGGTGTACAGAATTTTTATCAAATTGCCATGGTCTACCAAGTAATAAGGAACATGCTTGCATAGGTACCACATCACAATCAACATAATCAGCATATGTAGAGATACTAAAATGCACACGAACAGTACGTGTTACCTTAACCTTGCCGCTATTGTTGAACCATTGGATGTAGTAATGATGTGGATGTGGTCTTGTGGTGAGAGAAAGCTTCTCCACCATCTCCATGCTAGCCAAGTTATTGCAGCTCCCTCTGTCTATTATGACGCGCACAGAACGTTCCTTCACAACTCCCTTGGTATGGAACAAATTGTGCCTCTGATTTTGCTCAGCTTGTGTGACCTGCACACTCAAAACACGTTGAGAAACTAAACATTCATACCTGTCAGCGTCTTCAGGAGCCATGTATTGCGTCTCATGATCAGAATCATCTCCACCATGTTCTTCAGGTGTAATAAGAGCCAAAGTCTCCTCCTCATAGTCACTAGCAGACTCATATCCACCACCCTCGGTAGCAATCATCACACGCGGAGATTTGCATTCTCTCGCATAATGACCTCCTCGCTTACAACGACGACAAATAATATCACTTGTGTGCCCTGTTGATGCCATGGAAGAAGAAGAACTCTGTGCAGGCCCGGCAGGTGCGCTCTTGGCAGATAATGATGGTTGTGCCTGTTTTCTTGTATCACGGCTGGAGGAGGCACCTGATTGAGGTGCTGGTGCAGTTGAAGTAGAAGATGCACGCGGTGTCCATGATGAAGGTCGGCCTGCAGAAAAGTTAGTTCGCGCCAATGCTTGTCGATCCTGCACTTCACGTTCAGCTTTACAAGCAAGATGGAATAAACGAGTGATATTAGTATACTCCTTATAGTCTAGAATGGTCTGAATCTCTATATTTAATCCACCCAGAAAACGTGCAAGCATAGCTTCATTCTCCTCAACAATACCACATCGAATCATGCCAGTTTGTAATTCCTGATAATATTCTTCTACAGAATTTTTCCCTTGTCTTAAACGCTGCAATTTTTGAAGCAATTCACGTTGATAATATGGTGGAACTCAACGCGTACGCATAGCAGTTTTCAAAGCAGCCCAACTAGTTGGAATAGGATATAATCTACAATGTTCAGACCACCAGACACATGCAAAACTAGTGAAAGCACAAACAGCAGCAGCAACCCGTCTCTCCTCGAGATATTGTAAACATGTAAAACGTTGTTCAGTTTCTAACTCCCAAGTAAGATATATATCAGGAACATATCTACCCTCAAATGGTGGAATATTCAATTTCAGTTTAGGAATATGGACATCATCTCGTACCTGAGGTGGTGGTGCAGGCCTACCATTATGAATATATACCTGAGGTCGACCTACTGGTGGTGGTGCTGGTGGCTGCACGTAGTTCGGATTTTGATCAACCTCATCCTCATAATCGCCCGCATACTCATCATCCTCCTGGGTACCAGCAGCAGCAGTAGCACGAGCCAAAGAAGCATCAACAACAGGAACAGCAGCACCAGAAGTTTGGCCATCCTCAATAGGAACACGCTTCGCTCGTCCATACTGATTCGGAAGGAGGCGTTGTTCTTGTTGTTGTTGCAGAGGTGCGGTAGGTGCAGCCGGCGGTGGTGGTGGAAAACGCGCGAGCAATTCATTAAACTTGCTATCAAGCTTTGTTTCGAACGTCTTCTCAATGCCATCTATCTTCTCCATGGCCTCGTCAAATCTGTTGAGCACATCTTGCACCTGTCCACTCATCATTTGCTGAAATTTATCATGTAGCTGTTTGTTCGTCAGGTTCTCCCAATCAGTCTCATCGGCTTGTGATCCTACCATGGTTAGCAGCAA
Source organism: Triticum dicoccoides (assembly GCF_002162155.2). NCBI lineage: Eukaryota > Viridiplantae > Streptophyta > Magnoliopsida > Poales > Poaceae > Triticum > Triticum dicoccoides. Next base: position 396,844,016 of record NC_041391.1, on the reverse strand, counting down.
ATAGAAACACACAAGAATATGATCCTACAGACTACTAAGAAGTGGTGGTGGTGTATCACAAACCCGTCAAGCAAATCTCAAATTCTTACCAGTTCTTACCCAGAAGAAGGTGGTGATCGGCAACCATTGTAGTCAAAACTCTCAAAGCTTGGATAGAGCGATTACCAGGGAGAGTCAAACGCACGACGTAGATGTATGTGGAGCTGGGAAGGCTTATAATATGGTAGCAAAAAAAGGATCAGCAATAATCAATTCAGAGATGCAAAGTTGAATAAACGCTCAACGACGGTACTGTGCTGGTCCTAGGCTAGACTGTACTAGAGACGCGAGCCTAGAACACTAACAAAATCACAGCGCTGCACGTAAACAAGGGAAAAGCACACTCTGGATTTTTTTTTCGCTCTTTTTTTTGCGTTGCTTTTTTTTTGCGCTGCATTTTTTTTTGCGAAAAATCACTATAATGGCGAGTGTCTCAAAACTCTTCCCAGGTCAAACTGACAGGATGGGCACGAAATTTTTTGACCAATTTTTTTTTCGACTGCCCGGACCCAAAAACTGGAAACGGGTCAAAAAAACTTTCTATAACGGCGACTGCCTCAATACGCTTAGAAACACCTAAAAATAGGATAGCCAGAAAATTTTTCGACAAGTGCGTTTTCGAAAAAATTTGGGCCTAAACGGAGGGTGGCTTCCGGACTCTTTTTTTTCCGAAACCTACTCCGGCAAGGAAACACGAATCGGAATCTAGATGGATCTCGAAAACAAACCTAATATGACAAGAACTCGGATTGGTGGTGGATATATGGTGGTAGCTGGCAGCGGTGGTGGTATATGACAGCGGTGGTCGTATATGGATACAGATTCGACGCGGTGGCGGATAAGCGGTGGTGGTAGATGGCAGGGGCGATGATGATGGTGCGGCGGCAGCGTGAAAACTTATGACCAGAACTCGAAACTCTAAAAGACTAGACTCTAAGACCAGCAACTAGACACGACGATGCAACCACAAATTCAACAAAGAAAAACCCTAAAAAGATTATGCAATGGCTCAGACTGGTTCGGATATGATGAACTAACCCTAATTTTTTTGTGGCTTTTTCATGGACTATAGGTATGAAGAAAAGACTCGATCTAAACTACGAAAAACTGTAAAATCTCACCGAGCAACCTGGAAATCTGATACCACTTGATAGAGGCGGAGGTGTCCCATCTTTCGATGAGATGATGGATTTCGCTTTGGTGGAAGTCGACTTTGACGATCCGACTACGAACGTGCGAGGACGTCGCGCCTTAGCAATCGCTAAACCAACTCCGAGAGGTTATTGACCACGCCGGAGCACGATTAACCTGACCACGAGGGTCTGTTTCCTGCGACCAAACGAAGAACAAGCAAGAAACTGAGATTGCAATCTGGATATTGAGAATATAAGATGAAAGCTTTATTGATCAAGGTGGGGTTCTGTGACGCCTTTGTCTGGTCGTTGAACACAAACGAAGTACGCGAAGTTGCAGCTATGGCGAACTTTAATCTAAACAAAACCCAAAGTCTAAACGGTGCCCTAAGACTGTATATATGGAGGAAGAGGGGGGAATTTCATGGCCCTTGGTGGAGGGGTCCGAAATCAACCCTATCTCTTGTTTCCCCACACATACGGACTCTAAAAATAGCCTATACTAATGTATTTCGAAATTACAAGGGCCTGGCCCAATAATAAGGTGACGCAGCACCTAGAATAGCCTCGGGACGAAACTTATGAAGTGACATCTTGTATATTTCATCCAAGGCTTCATGCACCCATTATGGTGGCTTCAAAGTCCTGAAATCATCACTTGTAACTCCGTTCTTGTTCCCCTTGCACATGGCATCATCTCCATGCTTGTTCTTGCTCCAATGTTCATCCTTCCCAAAGCTAGGCCCTTCATTTGTAAGCAAAACAAATGTATCCAATTTAGGCAGCATCATATTCTCATGAACATTAGAATCATTACCAAGAAACAAAAGTACCTGGTAATTTAGTTGGCGTGCGCGAGCTCTAGTAATTGGTCCAGTATATATAGCAGCAGGGGCTGTGGGTGTAACAATGGTATTGATGTCCTCATCAAGTTCGATCCTATTCCTACGGAAGCGAGTCATATATGTATACGCCAAGCCAGCTTGGGATAAAACTGGAGGAAGTTTAAACGGCCACGCGGTTAGGAACCGATGTGATCGAAGCCTCGGCCAGCGCCTATATAAAGTAGGAGGTGAGAAAGGAAGACGCACGTACAAAACGCATCCACGCCGACAGGCTCCACGCACACCAGCCAAAGCTCTCGCCCTCAAGCACGCCGCCAACTCCACGCCCCTTTTTCCCCTTCTCAATCTTCATCGTAAAAGTTTCGTCGACCGTGGACGATGCCGAAGCTTCATCAACATGCTGATCTTTGCCAAAACCATTGGCCTTGATGGTAAGTTATAAGATCTGACCGCATCAATGAGATTTGTGTGATGGAAGAAGAATGATGTCTACTTGACTATTCCATAAATCTTTATCATGGCACGACCGCCTCATCAAAGTCGCCCATGTAAAAAATATACAATCATGGCACGACCGCCTTATCAAAGTCGCCCATGTAAAAATATACAACCATGGCACGACCGCCTCATCAAAGTCGCCCGTGTAAAATATAATACCATGGCACGACCGCCTCATCAATGTCGCCCATGCGGAAACCTACGACCATGGCACGATCGCTTCATCAACGTCACCCATGCGGAGTAGATGAAAATCCTCACAAAAAATACATCGTCGATTGCTTCATCTGTATCGGCGGTGTGCAACCCTTGATTATTAAAATAAAGGAGAAAAGACATGCTCTATCAATGGTCTATCTCAAATCTATGGCCTAATCTTCATGAGGTTATGGTCAAATCCTTCATACCCATCTCATGTCTAGTGCCGACAAGGCTAGACGAAATCATGTCCAAGTGCCGACACGGCCAGGTGACTATATTCCATTAACATGTCACAATCCAAATGGGATTGGACACTTCGTTGCTGGGCACCGACGAGGCGAAAGCAACATACACATGTCCATGTTCGATGAATTCTTGGGTACATGGCTGGGCACCGACAAGGCAAAGGTCACCATCTTCATCAACAAATTCCGCTCTAAATACCAACATGGCGATGGCGTATCATGACTGGGTTCAGGCAAAACAAAGCCACCCGCACCTACGTATCACCACCATCTACATCTTTTCTCCAAACATCACACATGCTTCATGGATGAGCGAATTTCATGACGACGACCGCGCGCAGCTTAATTGGAGGTTTTCTATAGGCTTGACCTGCAGATGTAATTAACCAGACGCTTTGCAAAAGCACCAGGAATCAGCGGACTACACGCAATCTTCCAAGTCAGATACTCCTTAAGCATAGTCGCAGAAGGCAGAATAGGCAAACTCCAATGGGAGCATGTAACATTCATGTATTTGTAGTCGTACGATGATGAATAAAATCCAGAGTTCCCATAATTTATTTCCGCGTTTGTCATGTATTTTTGTTTTCGAAACAATAAGATTGGTCAAAGTAGAGATACTTTGACTGCAGACAAAACTTGTATGCAGACTAGAAAGGACCGGAGGGAGTACATGTGAAACTGCTACAAATGTGGTGATCACCCTGGGAATAATGCTAGTACATTTTGTTTTGCATGTTCATCCAATGCCAGTGATACAGGAATTCAAACTAATCAAAGTAAATTCATTCATACACGGTCGGATTTCATATAAACATGCCGGATTTCATTACATTTCATACATTCTTCAACTAAAAAGGGGTGTTTGTGGCCGCATGCATTACTCAGATGTAGAGGCCGGGGGTCATCCTCCATTTCAAAAAAAACTAAAAAGGGGTGCGCTGGAGGTATAATTAATTAACCGAAGCTACCCACCCGTGTCCTGCTGAGCCAAACAGAAGCTTCAGTGACATAAGTGCAGCTGCAGTTAAGTAACTGACATGTGGCCTGTTGGGCCCATGTGTCAGTCAGCCAACTGCACCAGTAGTTAAGTAGAAGCAGCGTTCTTCTCCAGCGCAACTCTTCGACTCCACGTCGCTGCCAAGAAGCTAACCGGCCGTCAATGGTCAACCCGCCAAGCTTGGCTTCAACCGGAGGGTAGCAGCGGTGGTCTTACTTGGACCCGAGCGGCGGTGACCTACCGTGTTCTACTCTTCCTCGTTTTCTGTGTGGCACGGCCTCGTTGGCAGCGGGGCGGGGCCTCGGCGGAGCCGGCGATGCCTCTGTCTCATTGCCGGCGGGCGGCGCCTCAGCGGAGCGGTGGAAATCCTCCCCCACGTTGCCGGCACGGTGGGGCCTCGGCTGAGCCGACGATGTCCTCTGCCTCGTTGTTGGCGGGGCGGGGCCTCGGCGGAGCCGGTTGTGTCCTCTGCCTCATTGTTGGCGCTGCGGGGCCTCGGTGGAGCCGGCAGTGTCCTCTGCCTCGTTGTTGGCGCCGCGGGGCGTCGGCGGAGCAGGGCGTCATCGACGCCAGCGGAGCGGGGACTCGTCGGAGCCGGCATTGTCCTCTGCCTCGTCCTCGGTCTCGCCAAACAGTGCCTCGCCCGCTTCATCGCCCTCTTTGCTAGCCTCTTTGTAGGCGGCTGCAGCCTCCGCCAACCGCATGCGGCACCACCAGCGCTCGAGGCGGCCCTTGCGGGCGGAGCGATACGAGTCGAGCAGCGCCTCATGCTCCGCCCGCTCCGCAGCGATCTGCTCCTCCGCGTGCAAGTGCTCCTGGAGGAGATGGTGGTTGTAGGCGGAGTCGGCCTGCGCCTCCTGGAACTGCTCCTCACGCATCTGCCTCACCCTGTCCATATATTGGGCACGGGCCTCGCCGATGGTCATGGTGCAATGCACCGGCGAGGATGGCCCGGAGGAGGGGGTTGGCGCCGGATCGTCGACTACCATGTTCTCCATTGGGACGTCGTCATCCTCCGGCTACCTGCCGGCCAGCCGGTCGGCAGCAATGGCTGCTATCTCCTTGTGGTCCGTCGTCCGCCCATCTCAAAGAGCGCTCGAGTGCGAGGAAGCCATGGTGGGCAGTAGTGATGTGGATAGGCGAAAGGCAACGGATGCGGATGACTGCGGCTATGGCTGGCGCAACAGTTTATATAGCAATGGTGGGCGGGCGGAGGGACGGATGTGTGATGCCAGAGTAGCCGCCTCGGCAACCGCGTATCATTAATGTGTGTGGCAGATGGACGGACGGACGGCACTTGTGTCGTTTGAAGGCGGAGTAATCACCTGCACCGGGAAGTGGGGCGGCCGGCGCTGACTGTTTCAGGCGGAAAGCACGCGCGGGCGAGGAGATCACTTTACTTGGATAGGATGACAATGGGGACCCACCAGGTTCAGAGCCTTACGTATGCAAGTGCCTCCTTATTATATATATATAAACTATAATTTATTTTGCTTCCTCCTGGTTTCCTGACATCACGGTCCCACACCATTGTCTACCTATGTACTCCCTCCTTTCCGGTTTATAGGGCTTATCTCAAAATTTTAGTTTTTCCATTTTATAAGGCTCAATTTGGTTGTTTTCCATCACATGTTCAGATTCCAAGGTGCATTAAATCATCACATGCAAGTATTAAGAGAAAATTGACCAATGCATGTACTATATGCATGCATGCATTGCAATTGATGCATTGATAAACATAATTTTTTGAGGATAACAAGAGCATTAATTAGGTGCTTTTGCAAAACTAGAAAAAGTATTCCACCACTCGCCATCTACCTTGATTGGTGAGATTTTTGAATTGAGCATTATAAACCGGAAAGGAGGGAGTAGTCAATAAACGAGAGAATTGCACAAGAAGCGGCCGACAGCTGGGACCAAGCAGCTCGAGCAGTATTTGTGTTTTTGGGGTGTGAGCACTGCAGAGTTTTTTATGTTTACCCCAGATATTAATTTTTCTCCTCTGAACAACAACGAAAACATCGCTGCAGGTATTAACTGGGCGGGCTGTGGCCCGTCTAGCCCAGGCCAGATATCCAGCCCAGATATTAATTTTTTTCAAGCTGAAAATGGCTAGCCCAACTATACTTTTTTTTAGGAATACCCAGGCAAGGTCAAGTTGTTATTCTCCACCCCGCTGGGCTGCAAATCTTTCCTAGGAGGGATGCATTAGGCTTAACAAGAAAATGGGCTTTAACAAATAATAAATGGGATGTAATTATAAAAATCGGGTAGTAACTATAAAAAAATGCACCAAACTATGATTACTTTATAAAATATTATTTTTGGAATATTGAAAATTTTAATTTCATTAATTGTTGCGAGCGGAATGTTTCGTTGGATTTTTACGCAATATAAATTTATATTGAAATTGTATTTAACCTGACTAAAATTTCAGGATAAAAATATTCGGATCACATCAAAATGTGGGAAATTTTATTGAATTCTATTTTGAACGGTTGGTTGAAATGGGCTGTACTTTTAACAAACTGTAAATGGGCTGTAGTAAATTCCATTAGAATTCAAAAATGGGTTACACATTCTTACAAATCTCAAATGGGCTATAAGTTCTCTCCCACACACTTCTGGCCTTACTAAGTTGACGCGTCCCCTAAAAAAATAGAGTTGACGGGTATGCAAGGCTTTGTCAACTTATAGTCAACGCACAGTTCTAGCAGCAGTGGCAGCTGGATGTCCATCCAACGGATGCCATGCTTCTTCTTCAATCTCCGATATTCTAGCTTCACCCGCCCAAAAAATGATTCATCCCCCTGACATCTGGGGTGCACCATTTCAGAAGCTGACCTGTGGACCTACTAAGTTGACGTACCAAGGGCTTTGTCAAGTTTGTCAATATAAACGATTCTAGCTGCAGTGACCGTACGATGTCCATCCAACGCCCGTCATGCTTCTCCAACCTATGGTCTTCTTGCTCCAGCCGCCCAAAGCAGCGTCGGTCGTGCCGCCTACTCCGGCCTCTCGTGGCCGGCTGTGCTGCCGCGAAGGCCTCACCGCCCCCTACTACTCCCACCGCTGGCCAGGCCATCCCTCCACTCACCCACTGACCCACACCCCCTGTTATTCTGTGGCGACGGCAGCGCAGCCGAACCAGTGAACCCTCGTACTCCTCTCCGCGTGTGCATCCACTGCCGCATCTTCCCCGGCTCCGCGTCGTCCCCTTCCTAGGCCTCGCCGTCGTCCATCACGGTGGTGCTCTCGGTGCGGCGTGGTCAACGTGGTTAAGGAACAACTTCCATCGGACGTGGACTGTATGTGGAGAGGCTGACAGCTGAGTCCACGGCAGCCGCAAGGAAGTGCCTACTTATTATGCGCAAAATAATTATTCCTCCACCTGACAGCAGGGACCCACCGGACGGGCCACCGTATTTCACGAAAAAATGATTCGCCCCCTGACTGCTAGGACCCACGAGCTACATCTTCGCACGCAAGGAAGTGCGTCCGGGAAAAAACGATTCGCCCCCCTGACTACTGGGGCCCACCAGCTACATCTTCGCACGCAAGGAAGTGCGTTCAAAAAAAAACGATTCGCCCCCCGACTGCTGGGACCCACCAGCTACACCTTCGCACGCAAGGAAGTGCGTCTGGGCAAAAAAACGATTCGCCCTCCTAACTGCT
>NC_041391.1:396798161-396836144 GCF_002162155.2 Triticum dicoccoides | reverse complement strand
TAACTGCTGGGACCTAGCAGCTACACCTTCGCACGCAAGGAAGTGCGTCCGGGCGAAAAAAATGATTCGCCCCCCCTGACTGCTGGGACCCAACAGCTACACCTTCGCACGCAAGGAAGTGCGTCCGGGCAAAAAAAACGATTCGCCCCCCTGACTGCTGGGACCCACCAGCTACATCTTCGCGGGCAAGGAAGTGCCTGACAGTCGGGACCCACCTGGTGAAAGCGTACGTAGCGTTGTCATCCTGGTCGCGAACGTGTACGTACATACTGGTCGATGTAGAGGCGCGCACGTGTCGTAGTAGAGGCGCGCACGTGTCGTAGTAGAGGCACGCACGTAGCATGTACACGTACGTACAGCGGCCAGGGTGCAAGAAAGAAAATACAGTCACGTATGTGTACATACGGGCGGGGTCTCGAATGCCTAGTCATGCATACCGCAAAACGGAGGAAACGGACCTCCTATGGTCGAAACGGGGGCCCTATTGATCGGAAGGGGTGTGGCGTACCGCAAAACGGAGGAAACAGACCTCCTACGGTCGAAACGGGGGTCCTGTTGATCGGGAGGGGTGTGGCGTACCGCAAAACGGACGAAACGGACCTCCTACGGTCGAAACAGGGGTCCTGTTGATCGGGAGGGGTGTGGCGTACCGCAAAACGGATGAGACGGACTTGTGTTGGAGCGCTACGGTCGAAACGGGAGGGGAGGGGTGTGGCATACCACAAAACGGGACTCCACGGGATACTGTTCATCTCCACCGTCAATCTCCTCCAGCCTCCACGGGCTACCGTCGACCTCCTCCAGCCTCCACCGCGCGCTACTCCACCGGCTACTGTTCAACCACCCCTCCACGGGCACCCCTCCACCGCCTACTGTTCATCCAGCCCTCCACACCACGGGGTCCTGTTCAACCACCCCTCCACGGCCACCCCTCCACCGTCTACTGTTCATCCAGCCCTCCACACCACGGGTTCCTGTTCATCCAGAGGCAACGCCACCGCTCACTGTTCATCCAACCCCCCCGTAACACTCACTATTCATCCAATCGATCGGCTTCAGTTAGCAGCAGTAGCGAAGGAATCGCTCCATCGGGTTCAGTTAACATCCATCGATCGATTGCTCAGGTTCAGTAACGCGTAGCCTGCAGTGCAATCGCTCGGGTTCAATTAGAGCCCAACGCCTCGCTCGGCTTCAGTTAGAGCCAACACCTCGCACACACACGTGCATACGTATGAGAGAAACGCGCATCGCTCGGCCCCCGACCTCCCACCGTAACCGGCAACTCCCTGAAATTTTCCTCCCCCTTGCTTCTACCACGGTTTTTTCCATCATGGACGGCCCAAAGAATGTCATGCAGCTGCGTCTCCGGCCCGCCCAGGACTAAAAGCCCATTTTCTATCATGATTTTTTTCATAGAAGTAGGAGCCCACCACATCTATGATGATACCGGGTTTTGTCACAATTATCGTCATAGAAGTGTCATATGTATGACAGGGAAAAAATTTGTTCGGCCCAAAATGTCATGGGTGTGTCTTTTTTTTTGTAGTGTATGGTGTCCTACAACAGTTTCAGTTTCCTAACCATGAAAAGGATTAGATTCAACCAAAGTAAGTAGGTAAGGATGACAGAGAATTCATAATCCTTATCAGTAACAAAGATGGGAGAAGTAGCAAACTTAGGATCATATTTCATCTTCTCCATCATAAATTTTTCTTTAAGACTACATACTAATTTCTTAACATATTCTCTATCATTACAAGCAAGAAATTCTCTAGATATCTCCCCATCCATAACATAACCCTAAGGTACCTTAGGCATTTCAATTCTAGGAGAGCTAGATCTAATAGGTCAATCATAAATTTCATCAGTTTCAGCATTTTCAAATTCTTTAGCTTTAGCAAGTTGTTCATCAAGAAATTCACCTTTTGGCACAGTTTCATCAAGCATGGTACTAGAATCATCATAAGCATCATTCATAGTAGAAGTAGCATCATCAATTACTTGCGACATATCAGAATTTATAGCAGGTGGTGGTGTCGCAAGCCTACTAAAAACAAAAGGTGAATCAAGTGCAGAGCTAGTTGGCAGTTCCTTACCTCCCCTCATCTTAGAGGGAACGATATTGATTTGATCATCCTTCAAATTCTTCATAGTGATCAACAGATATAAATCCCAAGTGACTCACAAATAGAGCTATGCTCTCCAGCAACGGCGCCAGATAAAGGTATTGATAACCCACAAGTATAGAGGATCGCAACAGTTTTCGAGGGTAGAGTACTCAATCCAAGTTTATTGATTTAACACAAGGGGAGACAAATAATTTTTGCAAGTGTTAGTAGTTGAGTTGTCAATTCAACCACTCCTGAAGACCTAAATATTTGCAGCTGGGTGAGCTGTGCATAATGATATGTCTCCAATGTATCTATAATTTTTTATTGTTCCATGGTGTTATACTATAATTCTTGGATGTTTTACATTCATTTTATAGCAACTTTATATAATTTTCTGGGACTAACTTATTGAACATATTCCTTAGTGCCAGTTGCTGTTTTTCTTGTTATTTACTTTGCAGAATATCCATATCAAAAGGATTCCAAATGCAGCAAAATTTCTCGGAGATTTTTTGGACCAGAAGACAACTTGGGAGCCAAGGAAGCAGGAGAGGGGAGGCTAATGGAGCCTACCACCCACCTGGGTGCGCCAGAGGCTCCTGGTGCGCCCTGATGGGTGGTGGGGCATATGGAGGTCTCCTCTAGCGCCTCTCAGCTCTATAAATACTCAGATATTCCAGCTGCCATAAGTTCTAGAACCATGAGATGCAATCTAGAGCCCTATTCAAGCACTCTACCAGGAACACGATCATGGAGGGGTTCATCATCCTCATTGGTGCTCCTCCGATGATGCGTGAATAGTTCACCATTGACCTACGAGTCCGTAGGCTATAGCTAGATGGCTTCTTCTCTCCTTTTGATTCTCAATACAATGTTCTCCTCGATGTCCTTGGAGATCTATTTGATGTAATGACTTTTTGTGGTATGTTTGTTGGAATCTGATGAAGTGTGAGTTTATGATCAGATGTATACATGAATATTATTTGAGTTTTCTTTGATCCCTTATATGCATGACTTTTTAGCCACGTATTTCTTCTCTGAATCTTTGCTTTAGTTAAGCCAACTAGATTGATTTTTCTTGCAATGGGAAGAGGTTCTTTGTGATGGGTTCGATCTTCTGGTGTCCTCACCCGGTGACAGAAGGGGTAGCGAGACATGCATGTATCCTTACTATTAAGGATAAAAACATGGGATCTATTCCTACATGGACAGAACTTGTCTACATCATGCCATCATTCTTATTGCATTACTCCGTTTCTCCATGAACTTAATACACTAGATGCATGCTGGATAGCAGTCGATGTGTGGAGTAATACTAGTACATGTAGGCAGGAGTCAGACTACTAATCTTGGTAGTGATGCCTATATACATGATCAATGCCTTGGATATCATCATAATTATTTTCTATTCTATCAATTGTCCAACAGTAATTTGTTAGTCCACTGTATCCTATTTTCTCGAGAGAAGCTACTAGTGAAATCTACGATCGCCGAGTCTATCTTTTATCATATAGTTTTCGCATCTATTATTCCAAAAAACCCAAAATACCTTGCTGCACCTTTTCTTTACTTATTTTATTTTGTGTTTTGCTAGATCTATTTATCCAATCTCACCCAATTTAATCTATCTTTTTACCGTAGAGGGATTGACAACCCCTCTTACGCGTCGGGTTGCAAGTATTTGTTCTTTGTGTGCAGGTACCGTTTACATAGTGTTGCTTGGTTCTCCTACTGGATTGATAACAGTGGTTACATAACTAAGGGAAATACTTACCGTAGCTATGTTGCATCATCCCTTCCTCTTTGGGGAAATACTAACGCAGTTTCAAGCCAAGTCAAAAGGATTTCTAGCACCGTTGCCAGGAAGACATCATCAACATCATCGGGTTCCTAATCACAAATCTCATCTCCTTGCAATTTACATTATTTACCATTTACCTCTCATTTCATCTCCCCCACTTCACGAAGATTTGCCTTTTTTGCATTGTGTGATATGAAAAAGAAAAAAGATGTCCACAATTAAATTGTGAAGTTGAAATTAATTCCTTTGTCCTTGAGGGATCGTGCAAAATTTGGTTTTTTTCATTTCCTCACAATAGTGCCGATTCTTGGGATAAGTGCAAAGATGCTTTCATTACTAAGTATTTTATGCCCACGAAAATTATTTCCCTTAGAAACCAATTCATGAATTTTAAGCAACTGGAACATGAACATGTTGCACAATCTCGGGAAAGAATGAAATTGATGCCAAGAAATTGTCCTACTCATGGTTTAAATCTTTCGATGATTATACAAAAAATTTATGCGGGATTGAATTTTGTTTCTCGAAATCTTTTAGATTCCGCTGCTGTTCATATTTTTATGGAGATTACATTGGGTGAAGCTACTAAATTGCTAGATAATATTATGGTAACTTGTTCACAGTGGCATACGGAAAGAGCACCTACTAGTAAAAATGTGAATTCAATTGAGGAAATTAGTACTTTGAGTGAAAAAGTTGATGCTCTTATGAAATTGGTTGCTAGTAAAAATGCTCCTATGGATCTTAATGATGTGCCTTTGTCTACTTTGATTGAGAAAAATAGTGATCCTGTAGATCTGAATTTTGTCTCAGGAAACAACTTTAATAACAATGCTTATAGTGGTAAATTTAAACCTAGGCCTTTTCCTGGAAATTCCTCTAATAATTATGGCGATTCCAATGGTAATTCTTCTTACAATAATAATTGGAACCCCTCTGATCTTGAGAGTAATATTAAATAATTTGTCAATGCTAAAAAAGCTTCCAATACTATGATAGAAGAAAAGTTGAATAAGATTGATGATATGTCTAGAAGCATTGATAGAATTTCCCATGATGTAGAAAATCTCAAGATTTAAAATTTTCCACCCAAGGTTGATGTCAATTAATCAATTAAAGCTTCATATTGTAGAAGCGATGATGAAAGCTTTAGAAGAAAAGTTGGAATTAGAGATTTTAATTCCTAAAAAAATATATGATGAATGGAACCTACCATTAAAGTCAAGATTAAAAATTATGTGATTTGGGTGCTAGTGTTTCCACAATTCTGAAATCTCTATGTGATGTGCTTGGTGTTACCAATATTGAAGAATGTTCTCTTAAATTGAACTTGGCGGATTCTACTATTAAAAAGCCTTTGGGAAGAATTAATGATGTTCTTATTCTTGCAAATAGGAATGATGTGCCCATATTTATTGTTCTTGATATTGATTGCAATCTGTCCTGTCTTATCATACTTGGTAGACCATTTTCACGAACTATAGGTGCCATGATTGATATGAAAGAAAGGAATATTAAATTTCAATTTCCACAAAGAAAGGGTATGGAACACTTCCCTAGAACAAGAATTAAGCCACCGTAATAATAAATCATGAGGGCAACCTAAGGACCAAAAACCAAAGATGACAATACTTGAATCTATGCATTATGCCTAGCGAGGGGCATAAAACGGTAGTGCTTGCTGGGAGGAAACCCAATGAATAAAATTTGTTGTTTTCCTTTTTCTTTCTGTTCTTGAGTGTTTGCACAATTATACTACTGTTATGACTGTGTTTTTATGTTTTAATTAGTGTTTGTGACAAGTAAAGCCATTTGGAATCATGCTGGGTGATAGTTGATTCGATCCTGTTGAAAAAAGAAACTTTTGCATCCAGTAACAGAATTGTTAAAATTCACGGATGCGGAAAAATCCTGATTTTTTTAAAAAGATGATATAAAAATTTCTTATGTTGTCCTAATTTTTCAAAATTTTCGGAGTTACACAAGTATGGACAATGTCCAGACTACTACATGTTGTTCGGTTTTTGACAGATTCTGTTTTCTTTGCATTTTGTGCTTATTTTGATGAATCTATGGATTGTATAGGGGGGTATAAGCCATGGTAAAGTTAGAATATAGTAGGTATAATGCAATAATAAAATATGAATGGGTTAGCAACAGTACTTAAAGTGGTGATTTGCTTAATTATACTAACAGATCTCACGAAAGCATTGTTAAGTTTTGTGTGATTGAAGTTTTCAAGTTTTGGGTGAGATCACGATGGATGGAGGAATAAGGAGTGAAAAGTGCCTAAGCTTGGGAATGCCCATGGCACCCCATGTTAATATGCAAGGAGAACCAAGCAACTAAGCTTGGGGATGCCCCAGAAGACATCCCCTCTTTCTTCTAACAACCATCGGTAATTTTACTTGGAGCTATATTTTTATTCGTCACATATCATGAGTTTTTCTTGGATCGTCTTGTATTATATGAGTCTTTGCTTGTTTTGCCTTTTAGTTTGTCACAATTTCCTTGCTGGACACACCTATTTGAGAGAGCAAAAATTATGCTATGATTTGTTAGAATTGCTCTACGTGCTTCACTTAAATTTTTTGAGCTATGGAATTGCTATAGTGCTTCGCCTATATCTTTTTGAGCAAGGTGTGCTTTAATTTTTTGATGAAATACTCTCATGATTCACTTAGATTAATTTGAGAGTTAGTAAATATTTGAAGAAATTCTCTCATGCTTCACTTATATTATTTTGAGAGATGAATTTTTTTTATGCTCAAGTTCTTCACTTAAATTTGTTTGAGCTTGTCAAAAGCAATTGCAATATATAAAATTAGTCCTAAAGTGATAGATATTCAAGAGGGATATAATAAAAACATTCATGAAGATCGTTGGACAAAATAAACTTTATTCTTTGTCATAGTTTTGAGATATGATGATAGTAACATATGAGTCATGTTGGTGAGTAATTATGCTTTAGTAAGAATATTGGTGTTAAGGTTTGTGATTCCCTATGCAAGCACAAAATTCAATAGTTATGCAATGAAATTGCGTCCTACTTGTGGTGCATTATTCAGTGTTAGTTATGCTCAATGCTCGTTTATGTGAATTTTTGTTTCTTGGTTGGTTGCTTCATAATCTATTTGCTGACCTTTCCTTATACTAAGTGGGAATACTACTTATGCATCCAAAATCCTTTAAACTAGTTATGCCATATGAGTCCACCATGCCTACCTATATGCGGTATTTTCGCGCCGTTCCAAGTAAATTTGTAGTGCCATCTCTAATTTTCAAAATGAATTTCCTTTTTGTGTGCCCGTACCACTCATGAAGTGGCAGGGGGTGGACAATATTTTTCGATGCTAGATGTGTTATTCTCTAGATGATTGTTTATTAACTTGTCATTAAATGAGAGTGTGGCGGTAATAGGGGTGCCAAATCCCGAAATGAAAAAGAAATTTACTTTATGTTGCCAAATAATTAATTCCTTGGAAAGTGTTGGTATGGAAGGCACATGTGAATAAGACTAGCCATGGATTGTGCTAGAATGGTGGAAAAAGGAATAAACTTTATTTTATGTCTGGGAGCCGCCTATGATGTATCTAGCATGGAAAGTATTGGGAACTACTCGGTCGTTTTCTATCATGGGTTGACACGATCACGTGTCGGGCTATGACCCCCTTTGTGGTTCGGTAAGGGGAGATCACGTTGCACAAAGAGCGGAAGCCATGGGGGCGGCGCGATGGTGATGACGCTGGTGGTTCTTACACAAGTTTGGGGCGCCGTGAGGCGTAAAACCCTACTACTGCCTTTTGGTGGATTGGATGGTGGAACACAACAGCACGCAGCACTCAAGCCCGGCAAGATGGCCTCGGGGCAAGCAGCTACACGCATACAAGTGCGAGGGGGTCCGAATACCTTTCTATGTTGCCTTGGACCTCCTTTTATTGCTCAAGGGGTAACCAAAGTGGCAAAACACTATTTATCTAATGATTAGATAGCTAACAGTGCTATGATACCTAACTTTGGCAGTTAGGACAAAGTGCATTAAATGCACTACTAGGTGTCATGTGGAGGGTGAAGCCTAGCAAGCCTGCCGTGCCGCTTAATCCTCTTTGGCTTATCTATTCGATACGCCTCTAGAGTCTGGAAGGGTGTAAAATGATTGTAATTTGTCTTCTAATGGGCTGCCACGTGCTTAGTGGAGGCCATCTAATCATCTGGGGGCTCGACACCACATTGACAAATGATTTGCGTTGCTGTGCAGTGGTGCGGTGAGGCGGTGGTGCCTTGGTGGGATTTACTGTCCTTGCTATTCCCAGCAAGCTTGTCGGGGCAATCTTGGACTTGTCCTTGGGGTGGCCTCGACTCGATCGGGCTCTCCTGCCCACAAGGGAGGCCTTCCCAAGGCAATGCCTTGCTGTCTTGTATGTTAGCTTGGTCTTCTTGATTTGCTCCTTGATCTCACAAAGAGCGGTTTCTCTGGCTTGTTGTCGCTTTATATGCTTGTGATTGGACATGCGATGCCAACACGCTTGTGTATAAGTCTGGTCACCTAGTGCACATGTTTGTTGCACCTACTGGAGCCCCCGGGCCTGGCCCATATGTGTCGCCACGTATTGTTGGGGTAGGCCCCAAGAAATACACAGGCGAACACTTCAGCCAAACTGCAATGGGATCAATGTCCTTCTTGATATCTTCTTTGCTTCTTCATTAACCCGTGATTGAATCAGTTTCCGATTTCTCCGTGCACAGTGCGGAACGACGTGGGGTAATTTATGTAATGATCCACTGGCCGCCCACACCCCACGCTCACGGGGAGGTAACTGCCATTTTACTTATCCCACTACCTCTATCGTTTCCGTCACGTACGCTGCATGCATTGCGCAAGGTTGGTGGCGGGCGCGGTAGGACGTGGGATTGAGTGCCACGGTAGAAAAATCAGCACCGTGGATAGGCGCGGGAGGGCCGTCATTGGTTTTGGATGCCGTCAGCAATGCAGATGGATTGGATTGGTGGAGTGGGGCGGTTGCCTTTTGGGTGGCGAGGAGCCAGCCCTTGGCCATGCTCCCCTATAAAAGGAGGCATGGGCGAGGGGCTCACCACACACACATCTGCTCCTTCTTCTTCTTGCATCTTGCTTCCATTATGGTGAGGGGAATATAACACGGTCAGGCTTCAGTAGTGGCGATAAGGGTCTCTTCTTGGCAGCGCCTTCCTCCCCCTAGTTGGGGATGCGGGTCGGAGTCCAGCGCACAAGGTGGTGCTGTGGGACGTGGGCGCGGCCATCGCGGCACTCGAGGCCGAGGAGGGCATGCTGGCGCTCTGGTCGCTCCTCCCCCGGTCGCCCTGGCTCCGAAGGAGGGCTATGCTAGGGACCAGCCATTGGAATTCATCATCAAGCTGCACCGGCCTTCCTGCAGCCGCCTTCAGCATCCTACTCCTTTTGCAAGGGTCATGGAGGAAGAACAACCAACAGGATTGAAGTTGCACATGAGGGGCTGCTGTAATGGCAACATGCAGACGGACGTGGATTTCCCCGCACCTCATGTCATGCTTCTCCAGCGTGGCTGGAAAACCTTTGCTCGTGCCCATAGCTTGGTGGTGGGGCACGGTATCCATTTCAAGTTAATAGAGGCCAACCTTCTCTCCATCAAGGTCTTCGAGCGTTTGGGTGCTTGCTTAGGGTGCTGCATGGGGAGCTCGACCAACAACGAAAGCTCCTCCTCGTGCGACAGTGATGAAGAGGACAGTGACTACGATGACGACGATGCCGAGCGGGAGGACGGCGGCTCATACTCCAGCTAAGCACCGGTCGCATGGTCACCATTAGCTAGGCACCGACAGCACCATCATCTACATCTAGTCTTCTCCCCGACAGAGCGATTTACCGGGGTGTTGGGTGTGGATGTCTCCGCCTCCTCCAGCTGAACTCCGGCAGGCTTCCTCATGGACTCCGGCTTCATCTTCCCTGTCAGTGTCCCTCCTGCTGCGTTCTGCTGGTGCTGGCAGTGGTGACGAGGGCATCACCTAGCCGCTCTCTTCGTCCGTCGCCTTCATCTGCGCCCTCCCGATCTTGTTAGACTACGTACCGCGGGCCTTGATGGGGTCAGGCTGGGCTTTTGCCCAGGCACTCCTTTTGCCCTCTTCACCTCCCACTGTAGGTCCTAGGAGGAGAGGGACAAGAAAGGCATTACGGGGCAGTTATCTTTTTTCAATACAAAAGATGTAGGCACTTGCCAAACTTTAGTCTTAATTATGTAATCTTTTCCATCCACATTTGTGAGGTTCATACTTATTTTCCTGTGTATTAATAAACAAAAGATATGCTTGCCGGGCACTTGTGCATGTATCACGTCCATGCATAGGAATGACTCCTCTATACTCTCAAGTAAACAAGATTTTCCAACAAGACACCTTGACGGTCTCTTCCATTACTTGCCGCAAGGCTCTGCTTGGCGAGCTAGGAGCGTGGAAGTGAACTCGCCCTTTGTTAACCATTTTTTCCAAATGCCACTGCGACCACCCTGACCAAAGCGATCTTTGAGTCAAAATAATGGGAGAACAAATGTTGGACGGTGAAAATGTTTTTATACAAACAAGTTTTCCACAAAGAGTAATCTATGGATGACTAGAAAGAACTTATCTTCTTTGTGTTGCCGGGGCCCGATGTGCAAGCTTCTTCTCATTCCTCTCCTTTGGGAAGTTTATCCATGGCAGGAGCCCTATTGTTAGTTTAGGGAAAACAGTAGCATACGACCTCATCTATATGACCTAATGCTATGGTAAAGTCATACATAAATAAACATGCATGCAAATTCTAGGTGCCATCGCTTCATTTCATTATCTTTGCTCAGGGTCTGTGTTTGGCTTTGTACAAAGGGTTACATGCGCAATGACAAGGCTCGTACAAAAGGTGGTTGCAGGGGCTGAGCCCGGCAACCGCACCTTATGGGTAGAACTTGCGAAGATGCTCAATATTCCATGAGTTTTGCACCTTAATGCCATCTTCGATCTCCAAACAAACTGTGCCCAGTCTGGTGACTTGTACTACCCATTAAGGGCCTTAACACTTCAGCATCAACTTGTTGGAACCCTTGGCAGGCTGAACACGCCTAAGGACAAGGTCGCCTTCCTCAAGGCTCCAGACATGAATCTTGCGCCTATGATAGCAACGCAGGGCTTGCTGGTAACATGGAACATGTGCAGCGGCCTGGAGATGATCTTCCTCGAGGAGCGTGGCATCGACATGCCAAAGCTGCTCCTGCTCTACTTCATCATAAGCAAGTACTTGAGATGACATGTATATGAGTTCCGTGGGGAGCACTCTTCTGCCCCATACAGTAGGGAGAAGGGAGTCTAGCTGGTGGCTCGATTTGGTGTCATACGGTGGGACCAAAGAACCACCAGCAGCTCATCAATCTAGTGCATCCCGCACTTCTGCAACCTATCAAAAGTTCACGTCTTGAGTCCACGTAGCACTTCAGCATTCATCCTCTCAGCTTGCCCATTGCTCCGGGGATGAGCAACAGAAGCAAACAATACCTTGGTTCCAAGGTTTTGGACATACTGCATGAAGGCGCGGCTCGTGAATAGGGTGCCATTAGCGTTGATTATTCTGGCAGGCACTCAAAAATGACATACCAATCCTTTCATGAACTTGATACCTGACTATACGGTCACCTTCCTCACTGGCTCCACTTCCGACCACCTTGTAAACTTGTCGATGGCGACGTACAAGAATTCAAAGCTCCCGGTAACATGGGGGAAGGGGCCCAAGATGTCGAACCCCCAGACCGAAAATGGTCAGGATAAAAGGATCATTTGGAGAGCTTGAGGTGGTTGATGGATGTTCTTGGAGTGGAACTAGCGGCCTTCACATTTGATGACTAGCTCGGTTGCATCCTGGAGGGCTGTGGCCCAGTAGAAAGCCTGTCGGAAAGCTTTTCCAACTAGGGCTTTTGATCCAATGTGGGAGCCACACATGCCCTTGTGTATCTCTGCCAACAGCTTCTGCCCATCTTCCTGGCAAATGCACTTCAATTTCCATTTGGCCTTTTTCTGTATAGTGTGTCATCGACAAACTCATACATATTTGACCTTAGGGCTACTTTTTCAGCTTCTTACTCTTCAGGAAGGTCTCCTGTTTGAAGGAAATGGACTATGTGCTGCGCCCAAGTTGGAGCCTACGCCTCGACAGAAAGGACTAAAGGCACTTCCTCGTTTGTGGGAGCATTTGTTGGCGCTCTGGGAACGGGGGTCCCCAGACTTGCCAGCCTGTGGCCTGCGGCGTGGCTCAGCAGTGGCCAAGTACGGCCCGTCTTCATCGACCCAAGCTCAAGACCCTCGCGAGGGGGCAAGCCTCGGGGGGCAGATGACAAAAGGCCTTCCTCAAGGGCGGCCTCGCCAGGAAGGCTCGCGAGGAGGCGGAGAGATCAAGGCAAAGGGTACCTCGTGAGGTGCTCATGACGCAAGCCATGACGATCAAGACCAGGCGGGCGCCAAGCGGGTGCCAGCCTGTGTAGTGTCCTCGTTTCCTCTTTGGTGCAAAGGGGGCAAGCGCAGGCGCGGAGTACCGAGGCATCAAGCAAAGGTTTCCATATTGGTGCAACGAGACCAAGATCAGCAAAGCGCCAGGACGAATGTCACCGTGCAGCCCAAGACGGCGTCATCACCAGTGCCTTTGGCAGTCAAAGACCACCGTTAGTCAGGATAGCTTGTACTAGCTATCCCCCTTCAAAATGGTCCTTGTTGGCTCCCTTCCCGCTCAATATTTGGGAAGGACCAGGGCCTCTATATAAAGGGATAGCCACCACAGTAGACGGGGATCGAATCCTTCCCCGGCAGAACACCACCACAAGAACACCTCTTGCGAGGTTGTTCTTCCTCTGTACTTCTCATCATTAGCCCGAGAGGCAATCCACCACACCACACACGGGATTAGGGTATTACACCACAACGGAGGCCCGAACCTGAATAAACCTCGTGTCTCTTGTGTTGTTCATCGTGCTAGCTTAGATTTGCGGCGAGGTTTTGGGGCGTGGATTGGTAGGGAGAAGATCTTCATGCGCACCCCAGAGTTTGAACCTTAAGGGTTTTGCCGGAACCTGATATGTGACATTTGGCGCACCAGGTAGGGGTGCCCCGAAATCTTTCCTCCGCTGATCTGCGTCCCATCGCTTCTTCCCATCCATGGCAGACGCTCGCCGAGCTCGCACCGAGTGTTGGGCTGCTCTCGCTGCCCGCGTCGCCCAGACGGCTCCCGTTGGTGGGGCCCCTCGTCGTTCTCCCTCGCCTGCCGCCAACGCCGCCACCAGCCCGGTGGAGAACGAGCAGCAAGCATCTTCGCTGCATCCCTTGATGTGGCGGGAACGCCGCACCGCCACTCCATCGCCGACTCCAGCTGCTTCGTCGTCCCACGCTTGTCGCGCTCCCATGGACACGCAGGCCGCATTGCTCCTGGCACGTGAGCTCCTGCGCTACCGCCCCGTCGACGACCTCTACGAGGAGTGGCTCGCTCACATCACCAAGCTCGTCAGTGCCGCAGGGGGCTCTCCCGCGCCATCCCTCTCGCTGCCTCGCCCTCCGTCCTGCATGGGCGATGCAGCTCAGGGGGTGCCTCCGCCACCTCCTCCTCAAGAAGGCACCCTGGCTCCAAGGCACGCAGCCCCTCGACGTAACCCACTGTGTCCAGCGCCCACGCGACAAGAAAGGAGTTGTCAAGAAATCCCTAGGCCTCAAGAAGACGCATGCGTGCTCCCCGCTCCAGCACGGCAAGACCGCATCCCTGCACCAACACGCCAAGACCCCGTGCTGCCCATGGCAGCGACGCGCGGGAACCATCAAGAGAAGGCCCCACGTTTGCAAAAAGCTCCAGTGGCATCAGCAGGTTGTCGTGCCTTCACCACCGAGCTATGCAGCGTTGCCTGGCCAGGCAAGTTCAAGTCGGATCTGCCTCCTCGCTACGATGGCACTGCCAACCCCGTGGAGTTCCTGCAGCTCTACGAGCTAGGCATCGAGGCGGCCAACGGGGACAAAAAGGTCATGGCGAACTAGTTTCCCATGGCACTCAAGGATGGTGCCCGCACCTGGCTCCTGAACCTGCCTCCTGGCTCGATCTCCTCTTGGGAGAAGATGTGCAACCATTTCATCGCCAACTTCCAGGGAACTCGCGACCGTCCTCTGGCCATGGGTGACCTGTGCCGCGTTAAGCACCAGCCTAGAGAGACCCTGCAGAAGTACATCCAGCGCTTCAACAGCGCTTGACTCAAGATTCCCCAGGTGACTGAGGAAGCCATGACATCAGCGTTCTCCGACAGCGTCCGCGACGTCAAGATGAAGGAGGAGCTCGCCATCCACGAGGATCTGTGCACATCTCTGGAGCTATTCAACCTGGCGACCAAGTGCACAAGAGCTAAGGAGGGGCGCCTCTCCCTTCTCGAGCTTCCAGCTGCTGACCCAGAAGAGAAGAAGGCCAAGGCCAAGGACGTGAAGCGCAAAGGAGCAGCCATGCTCGCAGCAGAACTAGACACGAAGCACGGCAGGGACCAGCCAGAGTTGTCCAATGGTAGCCGATTCTGCGCCTACCACAACCTCTACACCCACAACACCAACGAATGCGAGGAGCTCAGAGCCGTTCGAGAAGGACGCATCGGTCGACGCCCCGAGCGCAATGACCGGGGCTACGACCAAGGAGGAGGAAGAGGTGGAGGACGTTGGGATGACCAAGGACCTCCCCAGGAGTGGCGTGACAGCCCTCGTGAGGATCGCTAGCAGGACCAGCCTCGCGAGGGGGCTTGGAGGGATCGGCCTCGTGAGGATCGCCCGCAGGGTAATGCAGGCCTTCCTCCTCTGCCGCCACCGCCAAGAAGGAATGACGACCACCACCAGGACGAGGGGGCTGGGGGCTTCCAAGAGCCATGTGTATCACTTGCATCTTGGGTGGTGCACAAGCCCCAGCCTCTCAGTGCATCTTCAAGCAGTTTGCTCGCGAGGTGAATGCAGTCCTCCCGAAAATCGAGGCCACACGCCCTCTCCGATGGTCCACGTGCGCCATCACTTTCAGCTCAGCAGATCAACTCAAGTGTGCGGCCACAGCTGGCGTCATCACAATGCTTTGTTCCCCTTTCATCAGCAACGTGCAAGTTACCAGGACTCTCATCGATGGCGGCGCAGGTCTCAATGTCCTGTCCGTCGAGATGTTTAACAACCTTCAAGTGCCATATGATCAACTTCAGCCAATCAAGCCTTTCTCAGGAGTCACTGACGGCTCCACTACCCCGATAGGGCAGGTCCGCCTCCCTATCACCTTCGGACAGCGCAACAACTACCGGACCGAGGTCATCGACTTCGACGTTGCCCATATTCGCCTGCCATACAATGCCATCCTCGGGTATCCATCCTTGGCCAAGTTCATGGAGGTGACCCACCATGGTTACAATGTCCTCAAGATGCTGGGAAGCGGCGGAATCATCATAGTCCCCTGCGAAGAGAAGGATGCGGTGTGCTCCCTCGAGCGCGCCTTCCAAGCTGCATCAATCGAGGACCCAGACCGCAAGAGCGAGAACCCTCCTGAGGCAGTTCCCAAGAAGAAGAAGACATCGCCCAGCTCAAGGCCCCATGAGGTTGGCATCTCCGGAGGTGTCGCGTCAGGATATGCGCCCGTGCAAGGGGCGGCTCCCTCCATCACATAGGAAGGCGCGCCCGGTGCCCTCCTCGGGCAGGGCTCGGGGCCTTTCTTCTGGAGGGCCTTAGACTTTGCCAAGATCACAAGGGAGGCACTTGGGCACCACTCGGAGGCGTGCTTTGCAGCATGTTTCCCTTAGGAAGGCATGGGGCAAGGAAGGCCCAACCCTCAGGAGTTCATCACCAAGACCACTCAGGAGCTTCAAGAATCAAGAGTCATACGCGGTGATCGCCGCCTGCCTGGCGTAGCCCCCCATCTAGGCGAGGATGGCGGGCTGCGCATCTACATCGACTACCCAGGGCTCAGCTGAGCCGCGTCTCAGGAGCGCTTCTGGCCTTCGCACGTGGGACGTTGCGAGGGTCCGCCGTACACCTACATTCGCATGCATTTCGGCCTGCTGAATGCGGCTGCTACTCACCAGCGCCACCTGCGGAGCATCCTGGCGGCTCAAGAGGCCAGGCATCACGCAGTCCTGGCGGAGATGGAGATGGTCCTCGAGGAACCACCTGGACCCCTAGAGCCTCCCGAGGCTCAGGGCTCCGGTGGCTCGTGAGGGTCAGCCTCTTCACCACGCATCTTTAGCACCTCCTCTACAATGGTACCAGGTGACATCTTCCGAGTTCATTTCAGCTAGGAGCGCCCTCCGGGCTGCATCATTCCTAGGTCGCGTGGGTCTGTCCCTGCGGCATGTATCCCTTTGGCTTATGTCTTTAATTTACCTTGCTGGGGGCGCCCCTCGGGCTGCATCATCCCCAAGCCGCTCGGGCCTGACCCAGTGGCATGTATCCTGCATGCGTTTATCTAAGCTGATTTGCCTTTCATGCTTAACCTGCCTATGATTAAGATCTCCCGCCTACCACGGGCCTTTTCTCCCTCATGCAAATCATTTGCATGTTAAAAGGGGGGCTCCTGAGCATCGCGACTCAGGAGCTCTTACTGGCTCTCCAGCCTTCACCACTGGCCTTGTCCACGGCACCGCGACCTGGCATACCAGCGGCGGCTGAGCTTGCTCGAGGGCCGGGACCTGAGGACATAGAGCATTTGCATCTAACCATCTCGCAAGAACACTCAGCTGCCCAAGGTTCAAGACCAGGCGCAACCCGCCTTGAGGTAGGGCCTCGCGAGTCCCTTGCTGGCTCACGAGTGCCCAGATACACCTCGTCCAGCTCTGACGTGCAAGCCACGTGTCAGGGTGGGGCTGTAGACGCTCCGGGGGCTCCTCCCGGAGGGGGGGCTCCCACGTACCAGTGGAAGCACCATGCTCCGTGCTGGCTGACGACACTGCCGAGGAGCGGCTATGCCCGTACATATATAGAAGCGCTATGCTCCGCTCAGGTGATAAACAACTGAGGGTGGCCCACGGCCGTATCAACGTCAGGGAGCCCAGAGCTCAGTGTTTGGCATCATCGCAACACCTAGCGTCACACGAGGGAGCTAGACACGGGAGCTGCACCCGGGTCACGCCCGAGCGCACGCCACCCAGCCAGGTCCCCCGAACCTATTCGTCGCGCACCCCTCCCCGAGCGGAGCCAAGGTACGAAGACTGTATGAACATCAAGGGGGACTCCTGAGCATCGTGACTCGGGAGCCTAACTGGTCACGTAGCCCCTCACTCCTTAGTTCCGCAAGGCTAATGGTGGTTGAGGTATGCGCGGGGCCGGGCCCTGCCGACATAGAACGACAGATCTACTCCTACAGCCCTCCCTATTTGCTGTTTGCGTGTCAAGGGGGACTCTTGAGCATTGCGACTCAGGAGCCTACTCAGGAGCCTAACTTGTCATGTAGAGGCTGTTTGGATGGTAACCAACACTAACCTTACCAAAAAATTGGTCATGCCCATGATATTTGGCTAGCGTTTGGTCTGGTACCACTTTTGGCTCGCCATCATCGAGTTGGGCGCGCCCGCGTATCGTTTTCGCCAACTCGCGGGCGAAACAGCGGCGCAGAAATCATCCGCCAAAATATTGGCTGCCAAATCTGGCGCGAGCCAGCCACCGTGATATAAAAGGCACGATTGATTTTTCCCCACCTCTTCGCCACTTTCCCATCTCTCTTCTTATCTCCACGCACAGAAGCGCTCTCGATCCAATCACCGGGCGGCCGCGTTCTGCGTCGGTGCGAGCTTCTCCGGCGGCCGGCGACTGGCGACGCTGCTCCACCTCTCGCCCTCCTCTCCCAGTCAAGCTACGCTCCAAGGTCAGCCGCTGAAAACCAAACGCTTGCCAATGGTTTTGCCAAAAAGTTGGCAAGTGCTATGGGCTACAAACCAAACAGCCATAACCTGCCAATTTTTTGGTCTTGCCTTCAAGTTGGCCATGCCAATAATTTGGTAGGGCTAGATGGGGCACAATCCAAACAGCCCCGTAGCCCCTCACTCATTCGTCCCGTCCTGGTGATCCGGTCGGGGCTAACGGTGGCTGAGGTATGCGCGGGGTCGGGCCCTGCCGATGCAGAACACAAAGCAAATAGGAAGGAAACCGCAAAATCTCGAAGCAAATCCAGAAGCAAATATTACAAACCATAATTGTCTTCACGATACCAAACGCAAGTTTAAACGCCTCCACGAGGCACAGTGCATATTGTAGGAATTAAAACATGAAAGAAGCCATGAGAAGATCACCCTTGGGCAACGTCGTCAGTCGCTAGGAGCCCCGCCTCCGTAGTGGTGTCACCTTCATGAGCTCCACCTCCCGAGGACACGGAGTCAACAACACCAGCCTTGGGCGCAGTGGCAAAGGCGCGGAACTTCGCCAGCAGGGCTTCCGCTCGGCCCTTCACAGCTTCAGCAGTAGTGGCGGAGAGCTCGGTGTCCACGGGCTCCAGCAGCTCATCGAGGTTGGTGTCAAGGTCGCGAAGGTAGACGTGACTGAGGACCCGCGTCAGTGCCGCGGAAGAAAGGATGCGAGCTTCAACCTCGGCCATGCGGCCAACGCCGGTCAAGACTTCCTCAAGCACTTTGACTAAGAAGGGAAGCAGTTGGGCGGGGCCGTCCTTGGCCCCGGCCAGCGGCTTCTCCAGGCCACCATCGTAGAGCGTCTTCAGCGCCTTGCGAGACCTCACCTCAAGATCCGCGAAGGCCACGCGATCCTCGTCCAGGACCTTCGCCTTGGCCTCCAGCTCGGCCCTTTCCACCTTCAGCCTATGCTCCAGCGTCTTCAGCCGGCCGCCTTCAGCAACCAGCTTGGAGTCGCGGTCCCCGATGGCGTTCTCCCGAGCCTTAATCTCCTCCTCCTTTGCCTGGCAGTCGTGAGCTTCTTTGTCGAGCTCATCACGTAGACCCTGCAGCTCGGTCTCCAGCGCCTTGCAACGGTCTTGGGCGACCGTGGCATCCTTCAGCGTCGCATCGCGGGCGGCCGCAACCTGGGTGGCGGCCAGCTTCTCCTCCTCAGAATCTGCCGCAGCCCGGCTCAGCGCCGCTCGGACAGAGGAATCAGAGTGAACCCAGCCAGAGACCAGCTGCAGGCGCCCGGCTACCAGGTGGGAGTTGGCGCCCTGGAGGTCTACTCACAGCTGGCCCAGCTCAGCAGTGGCACGGTCCAAGACGGCGGAGGAGGCAGAGGAGTCCGGAACCAGTGGTGCTGGAGGAGAAGGCGGCAGCGTTATCACGACTTGGGAGACCAGGAGGTCCTGACTCTTGTCCGCCTCAGTAACGGCATCAGGCACCGGTGCCCCTAGAGTCAGCGGGGCCACGGGGGCTGACACCCTGCCAGGGCGCTCCTCCTGGCCTCTCGAGGATGATCGAGCAGGGGAAATGCGAGCTCCACCGCCTCCCCTTCCCGCAGGCAAAGGTGCGGCACAACAGATAAGCCTACCACAGGCGGAGCCACCGTGTCCCCCTTCAGCTTCTTCGCCACAAGCGGCGGCCTGACCAAGTGATGGAGGACATCAAGCCCTAGTAGCAAAAACAAGAACAAGACGGAGTTCGAGCACTTACAGGTCAATCGCGGCATAAGCTGGGGGACTCTTGCCGAGCTTAAAGCCCGTTAGCCTCTTGGTCCGGGGTGCAGCCTCGAGAGGTCCAGGAGCAGAAGAGGGCGTACCAAAAGGGCTGGAGGCGGCTTCAAGCGGTGCCTGGGCAGGAATAGACCCTCGGGAGATCAGCCCCGATCTGTCTTTGTTCGGGATCATGGGCGGGTCTTCTTCCTCTCGCCTGGCGTCGGCCTCGTTGTCGTCCGGCAGGGTGCGGAGGATGTTGGCCCTGCGCCGGGGAGAAGTCTCCCCCGTCCCCTCAGCGGTCGCCTCCGAGTCGCGCTCTTCTTCTTCTTCATCGTCTTCCTCTCGTCCTCCGCAGGAATCATCAGAAGACAATTCCACCGGTGCCGTCCAGGAGGCACCTCCAGCACCACACTGCACCCGTCAAAGGTGGGCATGGCATCCACCACCTGCTGCCAGTTGTCGCGAAAGAACAGGGGGCAGGAGCGCCCTCCAGACCTTCCACGTCCTCTCCGACCAAGAGGCGGAGAATTGTGACCAGATCCTCGTCGTCCAGGGCCACCGAGTCCAGGCGGAGATCGTCGTCGCACCCCCAAGCGTCCACAACGGGCGCGAGTGCGCCTGAAGTGGAGCCATCCGCTGCGCCAGGAACTCCCTCAGGAGCGTCGCCCCGGTCAGCTTCGCCACCTTCATGTTGCTCGGCCTCAGGTCGGCGTTTGTCTTCTTCAGCACCGACTTCGCCCATCGGTCATCAAGCTTCACACGGGACCACGCCTCGTCAGCCTGGGGCTGCTCCGTGGGCTACACCAACCAAGAGTGGATGCATCTGGCATCCACCATGACCCACTTGCTCCGGAAGCCATCGACCCTCTTCCCGGTCTTCGAGATCGCGTTGGCCTTGGAGTACGCGATGAAGCCAGTGCATGCCAAGGTATGGCTGCTAGTGATTCAGAGGGAGAAGAAGTGGCGCAGCAAATCCACGGACGGCATCACCCCAACGTGCGCCTCGTAAGCGAAAATCGACAGAAGGAGAACGGAGTTGGGATGGAGATGAAGGGCCTGCAACCTGTAATGGCGAAGGACGACATAGAAGAACTCGGAGAAGGGAAGCACCAGGCCGGCGATGATGGTGCTCATGAAGAAGGGTAGAAGGTGCTCCCCTTAGCCTCCGGATTAGCGGAGCCGGCCCGGAGTCCGGTCTCCCCCATCACGCTGCTCTGCACCGCCGTCATCAGGCGTGTAGCGACGAGATTCTTCTCCGTCATGTTGGGGGGATCTAGGGCCGGCGAATACCAAGCCGGCGGGGCCCCGGCCACGGCCTTGCGGGGCGCCATTGCTCGCTGAAAGGGGAATGATGGAGCGGATCTGGAGATTTCGGAAGCAAGAGAGCAAGGAAGGGGATCTGGAGCAAGGTGAATGAGAGCAATGAAGGTAAGCCTTTCCCCAGTCAGCCTTTTGTCAGTCGGGCGGTTGCCGAGGCAGCGTGGGGAAGCGAAGATGCACGTCCAATCAACCGCCGTGCGGCAACCAAGGCCGTAGGCTATTGGGGCCCGCGGCGCTCTGCACTTGCCCTTTGGCTTCACTGCTAAGCCAAGTCCGAACGCGCCTTGGGCCCGGGGCTACTGTCGGCATTTTGGGAATGGGGGTCCCCAAACTTTCCTGCCTACGGCCTGCGGCATGGCTTAACAGTGGCCCAGTACGACCCGTCTTCATTGACCCAAGTCAAGACCCTCGCGAGGGGCCAAGCCTCGCGGGGCGGACGACACAAGGCCTTCCGCAGGGGTGGCCTTGCCAGGCAGGTTCGTGAGGAGGTGGAGAGATCAAGGCAAAGGGTACCTCGCAAGGTGCTCGTGACGCAAGCCATGACGATCAAGACCGGGCGGGCGCCAGGCGGGCGCCAGCCTGCTCAGTGTCCTCGTTTCCTCTTTGGTGCAAAGGGGGCAAGCGCAGGCGCGGAGTACCGAGGCATCAAGCAAAGGTTTCCATATTGGTGCAACGAGACCAAGATCAGCAGAGCGGCAGGAGGGAGGTCACCGTGGAGCCCAAGACGGTATCATCACTAGTGCCTTTGGTAGTCGAAGTTCACCTTTAGTCAGGATAGCTTGTACTAGTTGTCCCCCTTCAAAATGGTCATTGTTGGCTCCCTTCCCGCTCAATATTTGGGAAGAGGATCAGGGCCTCTATATAAAGAGATAGCCACCGCAGTAGAGGGGGATCAAATCCTTCCCAAGAATAACACCTCTCGCGAGGTTGTTCTTCCTCTATACTGCTCATCATCAGCCCGAGAGGCAATCCACCACACCACATATAGGATTAGGGTATTACACCACAATGGTGGCCCGAACCTGTATAAACCTTGTGTCTCTTGTGTTGTTCATCGTGCTAGCTTAGATTCACGGCGAGGTTTTGGGGCGTGGATTGGTAGGGAGAAGATCTTCGTGCACACCCCCAGAGTTTGAACCTGAAGGGTTTTACCGGAACCCAATGTCCGACAGCACTCACCTTGACTGCAAGAACTTGCGGTTCCGCGGGGAGGGTGCTGCTCACCAACTGAAGTTGAGTTGTCCCTGGCAGCCTCTCTACCAGCGGCTCCGGGAAGCTCTGCCAGAAGATATTTGTCGGAGTCCAACTTTCTCCTTTTTCTAGCCATCATTGAAGGGGACACTGATGGTTGAGTTAGGTGGAGGACAAAAGTCCCTGGTTCAACAGGGAACTTTTGTGTGGCACACTTTGACAAGTGATCAGCAATGTTGTTCTCCACACGAGGTACATTCTCTATTTGTAACATGTCAAAGTGCTCTTCTAGCTTTCTCACCTCCTCTGCAAATGCCTCCATCAATGGACTATGGTAATCGTTATTGACTTGCCTCACCACAAGTTGCGAGTCTCCACAGATGATCAATTTCTTGATTCATAACTCCACCGCAATTGTAAGCCCGGCAAGGAGCACCTCATATTCAGTAGTTTTGTTGGTGGCCTTTTCTCGGGGGAAATGCATTTGAACCACATACTTGAGATGCTCCCCCGTGGGCGCAGCAAGAAGCACGCCAGCTCTAGCGCCCTGCAACGAAAAAGCACCATCAAAGTACATGATCCATTCTTGAGGTGCCTCCTTGTTGGGGATAACTATTTCTGGTATTTCTTCATCTGGAGTGGGCTTCCATTCTACAATGAACTCTGCCAATGCTCTGCTCTGGATAGTTGAGGTACTTTCGTACTGCAGGCAAAAGGCTTGACAATTCTAGTGCCCATTCAACTATCATGCCGGTGGCTTAGGGATTCATTAGTATGCACTTAAGTGGGAAACAGGTAACAACCGTGATTTCATGGGCTTGGAAGTAGTGGCATAATTTCCTCGAGGCCATGATAAGGCCGAAGATCGGTTTTTGCACTCTACAGTAACTTGAACTGGCCCCCCCGCATAGGGAGCTGACAAAGTAGACCGACCGTTGCACCACTTTCTTCTTTGCCGCAGCTTTGGGACTCCCTCTGCTAACTTGTTCTGCTTCTCTTTTGTTCTTTGTGTGATCCTACCGTGACTGGTTTGGTTTCATATTCATAGGGGACAGTTGTTGTAGCTACTTCCTCATCCACTTCTCACTACGCCAGCAGTGCTATGCTAACCACTTGTTTCGTTGCTGCTAAATATAGCGGCAACGTCTCATGAGGTCTAGGAGCGACTAAGGTGGGAGCAGAGGAAAGGTAGGCTTTCATGTCTTGCAGCACCGCTTCTGCCTCCAGGATCCACTTCATCGTACTTTCCTTCTTCAAGATTTTGAAGAAACGCAAGGGACGCTCGGCAGACTTGGAGATGAACCTACTCAGCACGGCAACGCATCCAGTCAAACGCCTCACATCTTTGACAGTCTTGGGTGCCTGGATTTGCTCAATTGCCCTGATCTTGTCTGGGTTAGCTATATCCCTCGCTGGGACACAAAGAAATGAAGGAGCTTGCTAGAGGGAAGACCAAACACACACTTCTCAGGGTTTAGCTTCAAATTGATCTTGCGCAAGTTTGCAAAGGTCTCTTCCAAATCTTGAATGAGTGTTGATTTGTCCTTGATCTTGACCACTATATGATCCATGTAAGCTTCTATATATCTGTGTAGCTGAGGTTCAAAACCAATTTGTACTGCTCTTGCAAAGGTGGACCCACGGCTCTTTAACCCGAAAGGCATACATATAAGGCAGTACGTGCCACATGGAGTTATGAACGCGGTTTTGTCTTCATCTTCCTTGGCATGAATATCTGATGGTATCTGGAGTACATATCCAAAAAGGAAAGCAGATCGCACCCGAAAGTGGAATCTACAATCTGATTGATGCACGGCAGGGGGAAAGGGTCCTTCGGGAGGCCTTGTTCAGGTCCGTGAAGTTAATGCAAAGCCTCCATTCCCATTTGCCTTGCGCACTACCACTAGGTTTGCTAACCATGTTGAATGTAACACTCCTCTGTCCAAACCAGCTGCTTCAAGTTTCTTAATCTCCTCAGCAATGAACTGTTGCCGCCCCAAAGCTTTCTTTCGGACCTTCTGCTTGACGGGCTGAGCATGAGGATAGATAGGAAGGTGGTGCTCGATTACCTCCCTAGGAACACCGAGGATGTCAGATGGTTTCCAAGAAAACACAGCGACATTCGCCCACGGGAAGGCAATGAGTGTGCTTTCCTATTTGTCATCAAGGGTGGCACTAATGGTGAACGTTTCTTCAATGCTATCCTGCCTTGCTGGGACTTTCTTTACAGCAGGTAAAGCAACCTTGGATTTCTTGCTAGTGGAACTCTCCGGCAGGTCATCGAGGGGTGCAGTGCACTCCGAAGAAGCGCTCTTCCCGGAGGCCTTGCCCGCATCTCTGCTAGCCTTCTTTCCCTTTTTTGTTTCCTTGGCGGGACCTGTGGCTTCTGAAGCCTCAGCTCCTTACGCATCTCGATACATCTGATCCACACATATGATTGGGATGGAAATGATGCCCATCGGCCCTGGCATCTTCAAAGTGTTGTAGCCATAGTGAGACGCTGCCATGAATTGTCCCAGAGCTGGACGACCAAGAATCCCATTGTATGGGAAGTTCAACAACGTCAAACACAACCCTCTCTATCCGGTAGTTCAATTCTCTACCAAGCATTACTGGCAACGTAATCTTCCCCTTAGGTCGGCCCCTGCCGGCATTGATTCCTTGGAACGTGCCAGTAAACTTGAGCTCCTCATAAGGGATCTGTAGCTTGCTGACCACCTTGGGGGAGATCAGATTCAATCCAGCACCACCGTCAACTAGCATCTTTGTGACTCTGAGGTTGCAGATCGTTGGTGAAACCAACAACAGCAAACACCCGACCGTAGTAGTGTGGTAAGGGTGCTCCTCTTCGTCAAAGATGATAGGCGTGTGGGGCCATTTGAGTAGCCTTTTGGAATGCGCAGTTGGCTCCATGGCATTGACTTCACGTGCCCGTTGTTTGAGCTGCCGGTGAGAGGAGTACAAAGATTAACCCCCGTCAACACACATGGATTCAGTTGCTTTCTGGAGTTCTTGCTCGCTGTGTAACACCCTCGATGCGGCTATATCTCCCACGTGTCGAAGCACGACTTAGAGGCATAACCGCATTGAAAGCAATGTCGCAAGTGAGGTAATCTTCGCACAACCCATGTAATACATAAGGGAAAAGATACATAGTTGGCTTACAGTCGCCACTTCACACAATACATAAGTAAACATCCATCATCCAGATTACACTCAAGGTCCGACTATGGAACCAAAATAAAAGAAGACTACCCCAAATGCTACACAGATCCCCGATCGTCCCGACTAGGCACCTCTACTGATCATCTGGAAACGATACATAGTAACGACCAAGGGCCTCATCAAATTCCCACTTCAGCTCAGTTGCGCCATCTACGCCAGTATCCTCGGCACCTGCATCTGTTTTGGTAGAATCTGTGAGCCACGAGGACTCAGCAATCTCACACCCGCGAGATCAAGACTATTTAAGCTCATAGGTAGGAAAGGTGTAATATGGTGGAGCTGCGGCAAGCACTAAGCATATATGGTGGCTAACATACGCAAGTGAGAGCGAGAAGAGAAGCAACGCGTCGGTCGAGAAGCTACAAGAGATCAAGAAGTGATCCTGAAACTACTTACGTCAAACATAACACAAACCGTGTTCACTTCCCGGACTCCGCCGAGAAGAGACCATCACGGCTACGCACGCGGTTGATGCATTTTAATGAAGTCAAGTGTCAAGTTATCTACAACCGGACATTAACAAATTCCCATCTGCCTCATAACCGCGGGCACGACTTTCGAAAGATTATATACCCTGCAGGGGTGTCCCAACTCAGCCCATCACAAGCTCTCACGGTCAACGAAGGAATAGACCTTCTCCCGGGAAGACCCGATCAGTCTCGGAATCCCGGTTCGCAAAACATTTCGACAATGGTAAAACAAGTCTAGCAAGACCACCCGACTGTGCCGAGAAATCTCGATAGGAGCTGCACATATATCATTCTCAGGGCACAAACAGATGAGCAGTCCGTACAACTACAACCAGCCCTCAAGTTTCCCTGAGGTGGCGCTGCAAAGGGCTCTAGTTTGGACAAACACTCAGAGGAGCACTGGCCCGGGGGGGGGGTAATAAAGATGACCCTTGGGCTCGCGAAAACCCAAGGGAAAGGGCTTAGGTGGCAAATGGTAAAACCAAAGTTGGGCCTTGCTGGAGGAGTTTTATTCACAGCGAACTGTTAAGGGGGTCCCATAAATAACCCAACCGTGTAAGGAACGCAAAATCAAGGAACATCACACCAGTATACGGAACTAGGGCGGCAAGAGTGGAACAAGTCACCAGGCATAAGGCCGAGCCTTCCACCCCTTACCAAGTATATAAGGTGCATTAATATAAACAGGAGATATTGTGATATCCCAAAATAACCACGTTCCGACCTGGAACAAACTTCAGCTTCACCTGCAACTAACAATGCTATAAGAGGGGCTGAGCAAAAGCGGTGACATAGCCAATCAATGGTTGCTAGGACAGGATGGTTAGAGGTTTATCATGGCAATAGGGAGGCATGGTAAACAAAGGCTGGTAGGGCTAACAT
Source organism: Triticum dicoccoides (assembly GCF_002162155.2). Taxonomy (NCBI): domain Eukaryota; kingdom Viridiplantae; phylum Streptophyta; class Magnoliopsida; order Poales; family Poaceae; genus Triticum; species Triticum dicoccoides. The sequence goes on along the minus strand of NC_041391.1, from coordinate 396,809,531 downwards.
AGCGAAAGAGCGAGTACTGGAAAGCAGAGATAGAAGTGATATCGAAGGTACGATCATCTTGCTTGCAAGGTTCTCAGAGTAGTCGAAGGCTTGATCCTCGTAAGCGTTCTCAACAGGTTCCTCATAAGCGTTCTCGTCTCCCGGCTCTACCCAAAGCAAGAACACAAGCAAAGGAACCACAATAAATCACGATGCAATGCACAAGCAACATGATGCAAAACATGTCATGATATGCGAGATGTGATATGCAATGCATATGCGTGCTTCAGAAGGAAAGATGATAAACAAGGCATTAACTTGGCAAACCAAGTATGCCGCTGGAAAGATGAGATGATTTCGGTTGAAATCGATATAAAGATCACCGGGAACGGATGCACGGTTTGCAAATGACAAGACAAGGATGACACAAATCTGCGATTAACAGCGCGATGCTACTTAGCATGCAACAAGAAACTATGCTACAGCACCCCAACATGAAAACAAAGCATATGGAAGTGATCTACAGGAGATGCTTTACAAAAGAGGAACACTAAGCTACGGCTCATTCACATCATAATAGGTTCAAACAAGCATGGAGAAAGTGCAAAAAAATTATCAGGTTGGACATGGCATAAACAGCAGCACGAAGCAATGTTCAGAACAGGTTATCAACACGCTACAGGAACTTATAATAGCAAACTAAGACATGGCATGAATCTACTCAAAGCATAGATCAAAAGTCCCTTACTGACCATAAGTCAAAAAGGACTAGAAAATATGATGGCACCCACGTAAACATAGCAAGTTTCGTTAACAGATTTCAGCAAACAAAGCATGGCATTGAAATAATTATGAAGGCACCTTCGCGAGCTCGATGCACTCACTACAGAGCATCTCATGATAAACTAAGCATACATCCATCAAGAAGACATGACATAGAAGCTATACATGGCAAGAAACAACATCATAGCATATCCGGATCAACTACAATAACCTCGGCCAAATTGAATAACATGTAAACAATCTGCCAGGAAACAATTTGAGCAAAAGTAGAGCATGTAAATGACATGCTAGACTACTCCATAATTGCAACCAGGACCATGGATGGATAGAGCGAAACCATGTTTTCAAAACACCCTTAGTGAAGTATCTCAAATTATGCATGGATCTCTCTGTAGCAACATGTTTACATGGCATCAAATTTACAGCAGAGCAGGAACTAAAATCAGCGTTAACACGAAGCCTAGTTTGCATGCTTGTGCTAGTCACCACATTGATCACAAAAATACATGGTAAGCACCTATATAAAGAAGACATAGCCTAGTTCAAAACACATTTAGGGATCAACCTCATAGGATGCACACATCAATCATGGCAAAAATGACAAAAGAGCTCGTGCTGATAAGATTCTGAAACTAACGATATGAGGCCCTCTTCCAACAGCATTTCGGGCATCAATATGACCTCAAATGCAAATAATGCAATGGAATGAAATGATGTACTCTTCGAGACAGACAATTTGACATATTACACGCCCGAAACGAAGCTACGGGTGCGAAGATGTGATGCAATGAATATGCAACAATTTTACTGCAGATATCAGGACTTCGCGAAAAAAATAGGGGGGGGAAGAGAAAAGTCAACCGTGTCGATCTAGGGTTCGTCGTGCCAACCGAGGCGGCGGCGCGGCTCACCGGAGTCGGTCGGGGAGGACGAGGCTGGGGCGGCCGGGCCGCAGCCGGAGGCGGCCGGCGGTGACGCCGGAGAGGGGCGCGCGGCGGCGGGGCGTCCGGAGGCGGCCGCGGGAGCTTGCCGGCTCCCGGGATGGCGACGGCGAGGGGAGGCGAGCTGCGGGGTGGAGCCGGCCACCGGCGGCGGCGGGCGGCGGCCGGCGTGGGGCGCGGGCGACCTCGGGCGCGCGGGACGGCGGCGGGCGGCGGCTGCGGAGGACGGGCCCCGCGGGGGCTGGCGGCGGGCTTGGCGGACCGCGGGCGACGCGCGGGCGCGGGCGAGTGGCGGCGTGCCACGTGGCGGCGGCGGGGCGACCCGGACGTGTCCGGCTGCGGCCGGACGTGTCCGGTGGCGGCGGAGGGGAAATCGTCTAGGGTTTCGTCCGGAATTTCGGGGAAGGGGTCTATATATAGAGGTAGAGGGAGCTAGGAGTGTCCAAATGAGGTGTAGTTTTCGCCCACACGATCGTGATCGAACGACCGAGAGCATGGAGGGGAGTTAGATGGGTTATTGGGATGTTTTGGAGGGGTGTTGGGCTGCAACTTAAAAGAGGCCTTGCGAATATGCGGATAACCGTTGGAGTACCAAACAAGCTCCAAACGTCCCGAAACTTGACAGGTGGTCTACCGGTGCTATACCAGGGCCACTTGGCAAGGCTCGGTCCATTCCGAGAACGTTCAACACCCGCACACGAAAAGAGACAAGAGGGGTGCGCCGGTGCATGTGGGCGTGTCGGATTGCGAAACGGACAACGGGGCAAATGCTCGGATGCATGAGACGAACACGTATGCAAATGAGATGCACATGATGACATGATATGATATGCATGACATGAATAAAATGCAAAACAAAAGACAAAACCCAACCACGGAGGGAATATCATATCACATAGCCGAAAATGGCAAGAGTTGGAGTTACAAAGATGGAAAGTTACATCCGGGGTGTTACAACACTCCACCACTACAAGAGGATCTCGTCCCGAGATCTAGGACTGAAAGAACTCCGGATATTCAGAAAGGAGGTGATCCTCGCACTCCCAGGTGGCTTCTCGGTCGGAATGGTGTGACCACTTCACTTTCAGGAATTTGATTGACTTGTTGCGGGTCTTGCGCTCGGTTTCTTCAAGAATAGCAACGGGGTGCTCATGATAAGAGAGATCTTCTTGGAGGTCGATCTCTTCGAAGTTGATAGCGCGCTCAGGAGTCTTGAAGCACTTGCGAAGCTGTGACACGTGAAACACATCGTGCACGTTCGGAAAGTTGGATGGAAGCTCAAGTTGATAGGCGAGATCGCCTCTTTTGCCAATGATCTTGAAATGACCCACGTATCTAGGGGCAAGCTTCCCTTTGATACCAAAGCGACGAGTGCCTTTCATTGGAGAGACGCGGAGGTAGACATGGTCTCCGATTTCAAAAGCCAAGTCACGGTGCTTGCTATCATAGTAACTCTTCTGTCGCGATTGCGCGGCTTTGAGATTCTCACGAATGACTTTGCACATTTCTTCGGCTTCTGTGATCAAGTCGTTGCCAAGAAGTTGGCGTTCACCTGTCTCAGACCAGTTGAGAGGAGTACGGCACTTTCTGCCATAGAGAATTTCGAATGGGGCCTTGCCCGAACTCGCTTGGAAGCTATTGTTGTAGGAAAACTCGGCGTATGGAAGACAATCTTCCCACTTCATACCGAAAGAGATGACACAAGCCCTGAGCACATCTTCAAGGATTTGATTGACTCGCTCGAATTGGCCACTTGTTTGAGGATGGAAAGCTGTGCTGAAATGAATGTTGGAACCCATGGCCGCCTGAAAGGAGTCCCAGAACATAGAAGTGAAAATGCTTCCATGATCTGAAGATATCAATTGTGGAATGCCGTGCAAGGAGACAATTCTGGAGGTGTATAGCTCTGCCAGCTGAGCTGTTGTGATAGATTCTTTGATAGGAAGAAAATGAGCCACTTTGGTAAGCTTGTCAATGACAACGAAGATAGCATCATTTCCACGCTTGGACTTAGGAAAACCAGTCACGAAGTCCATCTCGATATGGTCAAACTTCCATTCCGGAATAGCAAGAGGTTGGAGGAGACCAGCTAGTCGTTGGTGTTCTGCTTTCACTCTTCTGCAGACATCACATTCATTCACGAATTGAGCAATCTCTCGCTTCATTCGAGTCCACCAATATGACTGCTTGAGGTCATGGTACATCTTTGTACTTCGAGGATGAATGGATAGGAGGGAATTGTGTGCCTCATTCATGATGACTTTTCTCAGATCACCTTTTGGAACCACAATTCGATCCTCGAAGAAAAGAGTATCTTTGTTATCCAAGCGATAGCACTTGTATTTGGGAATGCCCTTGTCAATACCACGTTTCACCTTCTTCACCATGGTATCCAGGAGTTGTGCCTCACGAATTTGATTTTCCAAAGTAGGAGTGACTATAAGGTTGGCAAGAAAACCTTGAGGAACAACTTGAAGATTCAGCTTGCGGAAGGCTTCACAAAGGTCCGGTTGAAACGGGTTGAGAATTAGACTGTTGCAATAAGCCTTTCTGCTCAGAGCATCTGCAATCACATTCGCCTTGCCAGGAGTATATTCGATACTCGGATTGTATTATTGAATCATTTCGACCCATCGAGTTTACCTGAGATTAAGGTTGGGTTGAGTGAAGATATACTTGAGGCTCTTGTGATCGGTGAAAATGTCCACTTGCCTTCCCAATAAGAGATGTCTCCATGTTATCAATGCATGGACAACTACCGCCAACTCAAGATCATGAGTGGGGTAGTTCTTTTCGTTGGGCTTCAACTGACGAGAGGTATAGGCCACAACTTTCTTCTCTTGCATCAACACAGCACCGAGACCTTGAAGGGAAGCATCACAGAAAACTTTGAATGGCTTGGATTCATCAGGAGGAGTTAAGAGAGGAGCTGTGACTAGCTTCTCTTTGAGGGTGTTGAAAGCGACATCACACTCAGGCGTCCAGACATACTTGACATGCTTCTGGAGGAGGTTGGAAAGAGGCTTTGCAATCTTAGAGAAGTTCTCAACGAATCTTCGGCAATAGCTTGCAAGACTGAGAAAACTGCGGAGCTGTTTGACATTCTAAGGAGGTTCCCAATTCAGAACTGCAGAAACCTTCGCCGGATTAACAGCAATGCCCTTGGCAGAGATGATATGGCCAAGGTAAAGAACTTCATCAAGCCAGAACTCACATTTGGAAAACTTCACATAGAATTGATACTCTCTGAGCTTGTCAAGCACCAATTGCAAATGTTTGGCATGATCCTTCTTATTCTTGGAGAAGACCAAGATATCATCGAGATACACCAGAACGAATTCATTGGTGTAGGGTTGAAGATAAAGTTCATCATGCGAGAGAATGTTGGTGGAGCATTGATAAGGCCGAAAGACATGACAGTATATTCATAAGAACCATACCTTGTTATGAATGCTGTCTTGGGAATGTCTTCTTCACGAATGCGAATCTGATGATAACCCATACGGAGGTCAAGCTTGGAGAAAACTTTAGCACCTTTGAGTTGCTCGAAAAGCTCATTGATGTTGGGAAGTGGATACTTGTTCTTGATTGTCTTCTTGTTCAATGGACGGTAATCGATGCAAAGTCGGTCCGTGCCATCCTTCTTGTGGACAAAAAGAACTCCACAACCCCATGGGGATGAACTCGGTCTGATCAAACCCAGACACTCTTTTTCATCGAGCTGTTTCTTTAATTCTTTCAGCTCCTAGGGTCCAAGCTTGTATGGACGCTTGCAAACGGGTTCCGTACCAGGCTCAAGATCAATAACGAACTCGACTGGCCGATGAGGAGGCATACCCGGAAGCTCTTCTGGAAAGACATCTTGGTACTCACAAACGACTGGAATTTGAGAAATAGCATCCAATTCGCCCTTCTCATTGAGAGAAAACAACCGAATGGTTTCATCACGAGCGGCATAGATGATAACATCCTCAGAAGGGTGTGTCAATTGAATTTGCCTGGCAGCACAATCAAGCTGAGCCTTGTGCTTAGAAAGCCAGTCCATCCCAAGAATTAGATCAATATCAGAGTCACCAAGAACCACTGGAGAAGACATAAATTTATAGTCGCCCATCTTGATATCGACATTTGGAATGAAAGCTCGAGAAGTCATTTGCCGAGCTGGGGAAACAATCGACAAAGGACTCGGCAATACTTGAGTAACCCAATCATGAATAGCCACAAAAGGTCTTGAAATGAAAGAATGCGATGCACCAGTATCAAATAAGACTTTTGCAGGAATATCATTAACTGGAAGATTACCGATGATCACATCTAAAGAATCCTCTGCCTGGGCTGCATTCAACATGTTGACCTTTGCAAACTTGGAATTATGCTTGACCACTGCATTGCTTGAAGATCTCACAGGAGGAGGAGGAGGAAGGCGCCTTTGATTTAAGCATTTGTTCGCGTAGTGGCCTTTCTGCTGGCACTTGTTGCAAGTCACTTCTGAGAGCGGACGATGATAAGGAGCACTTGACCTTGGAGCTTGAGGCTGAGACTTGTTCTGATAGCTTGGGTTGGGTGGGTGGGAAGATCCACGACCACCTGAGTTCTTCTGCTGGTAAGACTGACGAAACGGAGGAGGAGGCAGGTAGAACTTCTACTGCTTAGCTTCCACTTGTGAGGAAGAAGAAGATTGCACTGCATCTCTGATTCTCTTCTTAGAAGCCTCACACTTGAGCTGAGCACCTTCTTGCTTGAGTGCCATATTGTAGAATTGATCAAACTAAGTAGGATCAACAAGAACGAGAGCTAACTGCAGATCCTCTCTAAGGCCACCTCTGAACTGATAGATCATACTCTTCTCATCTGGAACATCTTGCTTAGCAAAGCGAGCAAGTTTCTGAAACTGCTTGTTGTATTCGTACACTGACATGTTGCCTTTCTTGAGATTGCGGAACTCCTCTCACTTGCTCTCAACAACACTGGTAGGAATATGGTGAGCTTTAAAGTCCCGACAGAAATCAGTCCAAGTAATCACTCGACCACCTCTGGAATCCTTGTATTGCTGGAACCAATCAGCTGCCTGATCCTTGAGCTGAAACGAAGTGAACTTGACATAGTCCTCAGGCCTGACATTGCTGCATTCAAAATGCTTGTTGATATCCACGAGCCAATCATCAGCGTCTGTGGCCTCGGCACAGTAGCTGAAAGACTTCGGCTGATTTGCAAGGAATTGGTTGAGGGTTGGAAATTGAGGCTGATGATTGAACTGCCCTTGACCTTGATTCCCTTGGTTGCCTTGGCCTTGGTTGCGCTCTTGCATGAGCTGGATCATCATCTTAGCATGGGCGTTAGAGGCTGCCATCAAAGCTTGCCATGCCTCCGGAGGCGGAGGTGGAGGTGGAGGGTTCGCCTAACTCCCATCATTGCATTCCGGATTCAGACACGTTGGCGGAGCCATCCTGAAGAGGGTGACATCCGTTAGCATCTTGATAGACAGATAGACAAGTTGAATCAACGGATAGAAATTGCAACATGTCTTCACAATAAACATTCGAACAAGGATGAACGAATGAATTCCAAAGTAAACATCACACGTCCATTAAGGTGAGAAGCCACTTGAATAGAGATTGATGAATGAAATAAACAAGGTATGACTGGAACAAATACGTGGTAAGGATTACCCAATCACAAACCAAATATCTGCGGGAAGAAATGCTAGAGCTACTTGAATCCCACCTATAAACTCCCGAAATTTTCTGGTTATGCAATCAGGTGTTGGGGATACAGGGGAAGCAATATATCTCACCCAAACTAACAATCCCTACATCCAGCTGTATCCATCCGTCAACACATAACCAAGAAACCTTCGGAAATCGTGTACCTCAACCTTCAAAAAGCATCCGTTATACGAGTTATGGCAATACTCCCGAGCTCGCCCCAGTACTGGGTTATCGGGGTTATCTCACCAACAACTGCACAAAAGAGATTTTCGATGTCGGCAAATATCAGGTATTACAGAACTGCAACGATAAAATTGTGACGACAACACCTCGGAGCTCAACTCCCCGGGACACTGCCACAACCCCTAAATGTCAGGAGGCACCAAGAACAATGTTCTTGTCACAAAACCATCGAAACGATTCCAAGATACCCGCGTGATCCTAAATTTTTTTGAGTAATTTGAGAAGAGGATAGTCAAAACATCTTTGTCAGGAGACCTCACCAGAGCGACGAAGGGACTGAGGAGTAAAAATAATCCTACTCTCCGATATATATAATCCTAAGACTCAAAACATTTTTGTTCTAGACTCAACATCGCGAACAAACAATCAAGCAAGGGGCTCCTAAGTCGGGGATGGCTCTGATACCAACTTGTAACGCCCTCGATGCGGCTATATCACCCACGTGTCGAAGCATGACTTAGAGGCATAACCGCATTGAAAGCAATGTCGCAAGTGAGGTAATCTTCGCACAACCCATGTAATACATAAGGGAAAAGATACATAGTTGGCTTACAGTCGCCACTTCACACAATACATAAATAAACATCCATCATCTAGATTACACTCAAGGTCCGACTACGGAACCAAAATAAAAGAAGACTACCCCAAATGCTACACAGATCCCTGATCGTCCTGACTAGGCACCTCTACTGATCATCTGGAAACGATACATAGTAACGACCAAGGGCCTCATCAAATTCCCACTTCAGCTCAGTTGCGCCATCTGCGCCAGTATCCTCGGCACCTGCATCTGTTTTGGTAGAATCTGTGAGCCACGAGGACTCAGCAATCTCACACCCGCGAGATCAAGACTATTTAAGCTCATAGGTAGGAAAGGTGTAATATGGTGGAGCTGCGGCAAGCACTAAGCATATATGGTGGCTAACATACGCAAGTGAGAGCGACAAGAGAAGCAACGCGTCGGTCGAGAAGCTAGAAGCGATCAAGAAGTGATCCTGAAACTACTTACATCAAACATAACACAAACCATGTTCACTTCCCGGACTCCGCCGAGAAGAGACCATCACGGCTACGCACGCGGTTGATGCATTTTAATGAAGTCAAGTGTCAAGTTATCTACAACCGGACATTAACAAATTCCCATCTGCCTCATAACCGCGGGCACGGCTTTTGAAAGATTATATACCCTGCAGGGGTGTCCCAACTCAGCCCATCACAAGCTCTCCCGGTCAACGAAGGAATAGACCTTCTCCCGGGAAGACCCGATCAGTCTCGAAATCCCGGTTCGCAAAACATTTCGACAATGGTAAAACAAGTCCAGCAAGACCACCCGACTGTGCCGACAAATCCCGATAGGAGCTGCACATATCTCGTTCTCAGGGCACAAACGGATGAGCAGTCCGTACAACTAAAACCAGCCCTCAAGTTTCCCCGAGGTGGCGCTGCAAAGGGCTCTAGTTTGGACCAACACTCAGAGGAGCACTGGCCCGGGGGGGGTAATAAAGATGACCCTTGGGCTCGCGAAAACCCAAGGGAAAGGGCTTAGGTGGCAAATGGTAAAACCAAAGTTGGGCCTTGCTGGAGGAGTTTTATTCAAAGCGAACTGTTAAGGGGGTCCCATAAATCACCCAACCGTGTAAGGAACGCAAAATCAAGGAACATAACACCGGTATACGGAACTAGGGCGGCAAGAGTGGAACAAGTCACCAGGCATAAGGCCGAGCCTTCCACCCTTTACCAAGTATATAAGGTGCATTAATATAAACAGGAGATATTGTGATATCCCAAAATAACCACGTTCCGACCTGGAACAAACTTCAGCTTCACCTGCAACTAACAATGCTATAAGAGGGGTTGAGCAAAAGCGGTGACATAGCCAATCAATGGTTGCTAGGATAGGATGGTTAGAGGTTTATCATGGCAATAGGAAGGCATGGTAAACAAAGGCAGGTAGGGCTAACATAGCGAAAGAGCGACTACTAGCAAGCAGAGATAGAAGTGATATCGAAGGTACGATCATCTTGCCTACAAGGTTGTCAGAGTAGTCGAAGGCTTGATCCTCATAAGCATTCTCAACAGGTTCCTCGTAAGCATTCTCGTCTCCTGGCTCTACCCAAAGCAAGAACACAAGCAAAGGAACCATAATAAATCACGGTGCAATGCACAAGCAACATGATGCAAAACATGTCATGATATGCGAGATGTGATATGCAATGCATATGCGTGCTTCGGAAGGAAAGATGATGAACAAGGCATCAACTTGGCAAACCAAGTATGCCGCTGGAAAGATGAGATGATTTCGGTTGAAATCGATATAAAGATCACCGGGAACGGATCCACGGTTTGCAAATGACAAGGAAGACAAGGATGACACAAAGCTGCGATTAACAGCGTGATGCTACTTAGCATGCAACAAGAAACTATGCTACAACACCCCAACATGAAAACAAAGCATATGGCAGTGATCTACAGGAGATGCTTTACAAAAGAGGAACACTGAGCTACGGCTCATTCACATCATAACAGGTTCAAACAAGCATGGAGAAAGTGCAAAAAAATTATCAGGTTGGACATGGCATAAACAGCAGCATGAAGCAATGTTCAGAGCTGGTTATCAACATGCTACAGGAACTTATAATAGCAAACTAAGATATAGCATGAATCTACTCAAAGCATAGATCAAAAGTCCCTTACTTACCATAAGCCAAAAAGGACTAGAAAATATGATGGCACCATGTAAACATAGCAAGTTTCGTTAACAGATTTCAGCAAACAAAGCATTACATTGAAATAATTATGAAGGCACCCTCGCGAGCTCGATGCACTCACTACAGAGCATCTCATGATAAACTAAGCATACATCCATCAAGAAGACATGACATAGAAGCTATACATGGCAAGAAAAAACATCATAGCATATCCGGATCAACTACAACAACCTCGGCCAAATTGAATAACATGTAAACAATCTGCCAGGAAACAATTTGAAGCAAAAGTAGAGCACGAAAATGACATGCTAGACTACTCCATAATTGCAACCAGGACCACGGATGGATAGAGTGAAATCATGTTTTCAAAACACCCTTACTGAAGTATCTCAAATTATGCATGGATCTCTCTGTAGCAACATGTTTACATGGCATCAAATTTACAGCAGAACAGGAACTAAAATCAGCGTTAACACGAAGCCTAGTTTGCATGCTTGTGCTAGTCACCACATTGATCACAAAATACATGGTAATCACCTCTTTAAAGAAGACATAGCCTAGTTCAAAACACATTTAGGGATCAACCTCATAGGACGCACACATCAATCATGGCAAAAATGACAAAAGAGCTCGTGCTGATAAGATTCTGAAACTAACGATATGAAGCCCTCTTCCAACAGCATTTCGGTCATCAAGATGACCTCAAATGCAAATAATGCAATAAAATGAAATGATGTACTCTTCGAGGCGAACAATTTGACATATTACACGCCCGAAACGGAGCTACGGGTGCGAAGATGTGATGCGATGAACATGCAACAATTTTACTGCAGATATCAGGACAGCGAAAAAAAACAGGGGGGGAAGAGAAAAGTCAACCGGGTCGATCTAGGGTTCGTCGCGCCAACCGAGGCAGCGGCGCGGCTCGCCGGAGTCGGTCGGGGAGGACGAGGCCGGGGCGGCCGGGCGGCAGCCGGAGGTGGCCGGCGGCGACGCCAGAGAGGGGCG
>NC_041391.1:396735732-396797800 GCF_002162155.2 Triticum dicoccoides | reverse complement strand
GGCGGCGTGCCACGTGGCGGCGGCGGGGCGACCCGGACGTGTCCGGCTGCGGCCGGACGTGTCCGGTGGCTGCGGAGGGGAAATCGTCTAGGGTTTCGTCCGGAATTTCGGGGAAGGGGTCTATATATAGAGGTAGAGGGAGCTAGGAGTGTCCAAATGAGGTGTAGTTTTCGCCCACACGATCGTGATCGAACGACCGAGAGCATGGAGGAGAGTTAGATGGGTTATTGGGCTGTTTTGGAGGGGTGTTGGGCTGCAACTTAAAAGAGGTCTTGCGGATATGCGGATAACCGTTGGAGTACCAAACGAGCTCCAAACGTCCCGAAACTTGACAGGTGGTCTACCGGTGCTATACCAGGGCCACTTGGAAAGGCTCGGTCCATTCTGAGAACGTTCAACACCCGCACACGAAAAGAGACAAGAGGGGTGCGCCGGTGCATGTGGGAGTGTCGGATTGCGAAACGGACAACGGGGAAAATGCTCGGATGCATGAGACGAACACGTATGCAAATGAGATGCACATGATGACATGATATGATATGCATGACATGAATAAAATGCAAAACAAAAGACAAAACCCAACCACGGAGGGAATATCATATCACATAGCCGAAAATGGCAAGAGTTGGAGTTACAAAGATGGAAAGTTACATCAGAGGTGTTACACGCTGGTTTCTTCTTCATTCCCTTCATCACTGCCATTATCTCCTTCTTTCTTCTCACGGCCTCTAGTAGGCTTTTCCTTCTGCTGTGGGGCCTTCCCGCGGTGGCCTGCCCTACCACCATGGCCCTTCCTGCCAGTACCTTCTTGGTCTCTCTCTGTCACACTTCTCATACTCGGCCTTCTTCTTCTTAACAAGCTTCTCAACTTGATTGCACTCTTGAAGATCATGCCCTTTAGTGTTGTGCATATTGTAGTATGGCCTGTCTGACTTCCCAACTTTCTCTACCACTACAGCCTCCCGGCAATCAGCGCACCTGGTAGCTTCCTTGCTGGGGGCTTTAGTTTTGGCCTTCTTGTCGGTGCCTGATAACCCATAAGTATAGGGGATAGTTGTAGCCTCTTTCGATAAGAGTGTCGAACCCAATGAGGAGCTAAAGGTAGAACAAATACTCCATCAAGTTCTATCGACCACCGATACAACTCTACGCACGCTTGATGTTCGCGTTACCTAGAACAAGTATGAAACTGGAAGTACTTTGTAGGTGTGATAGGATAGGTTTGCAAGATAATAAAGAACACGTAAATATAAACTAGGGGCTGTTTAGATAAAGATGCAATAAAGTAAATATAGCGTGTGTGGAAAAGTGGTGGTATGAGTTGTGGAATTGTCCCTAAGCAACTGACTATGTTACTAGACCGGTAATCATTATTGCAATTTTATTTGAGCGAGAGGCATAAGCTAACATACTTTCTCTACTTGGATCATATGCACTTATGATTGGAACTCTAGCAAGCATCCGCAACCACTAAAGATTCATTAAGGTAAAACCCAACCATAGCATTAAAGCATCAAGTCCCCCTTTATCCCATACGCCACAATCCCTCTTACTCGGGTTTGTGTTTCAGTCACTCACCAACCCACTATAAGCGAATCATGAACGTATTGCAACACCCTACAGCGGGAATCCCTCACGCTTGCGCGACACGGAGGGCACCATAGGACAACACCAATAATAAAACATGCAACTCAAACCAATCATAGCAATTCATCAATCACCGATAGGACAACGAAAATCTACTCATACATCATAGGATGGCAACACATCATTGGAAAATAATATGAAGCATAAAGCACCATGTTCAAGTAGAGGGTACATTGGGATGCGGGAGAGTGGACCGCTGTAGATAGAAGGGCGAAGGTGATGGAGATGTTGGTGAAGATGGCGGATGTGTTGGTGAAGATCGCGGTGATGATGATGGCCCCCGGCAGTGTTCCGGCGCCACCAGAAGCAAGGGGGAGAGAGCCCCCCTTCTTATTCTTCTTCCTTGACCTTCTCCCTAGATGGGAGAAGGGTTTCCCCTCTGGTCCTTGGCTCCCATCGCTTGGGAGGGGCGAGAGCCCCTCCGAGATTGGATCTATCTCTCTGTTTCTGCGTTCTCAGATTCTACCCCTTCACCGTTTCCTTTATATCTGGAGATCCGTAACTCCGATTGGGGTGAATCTTTTGCCCAGATCTTTCTCATAAAATTATATTTCTTGCGCAAGAAGAAGAGCATCAACCACCTTACGGGTGGACCACGAGGGCCAGGGGTGCGCCTGGGGGATAGGGCGTGCCCCCCTACCTCGTGACCACCTCGGACACCGTTTCGCGTTGATTTTACTTCCCAAAAATCATAAATTTTCCAAAAAAAATCTCCGACCGTTTTTATCCCGTTTGGACTCCGTTTGATATTGGGTTTCTGCGAAACAAAAAACATGCAACAAACAGGAACTGGCACTGGGCACTGTATCAATAAGTTAGTCCCAAAAATAATATAAAATGTTTCCAAAAAGTATATGAAAGTGAATAATATTGGCATGGAACAATCAAAAATTATAGATACGACGGAGACATATCATCATCCCCAGGCTTAATTCCTGCTCGTCCTCGAGTAGGTAAATGATAAAAAAGAATAATTTTTGATGTGGAATGCTACCTAGCATAATCTTGATCATATGTCTAATCATGGCATGAATATTAAGACACGAGATTCAAAGAAATAGTCTATCATTTGACATAAAACAATAATAATTCGAGCGTACCAATAAAGCAATCATGTCTTTTCAAAACAACAAGGCAAAAGCAAGCTTATCCCTACAAAATCATATAGTTTGGCCATGCTTCATTTTTGTCACACAAAATGCCCCCATCTTGCACAACCCGATGACAAGCCGAGCAATTGGTTCATACTTTTTAACGCACTTCAGCTTTTTCAACCCTCACGCAATACATGAGCACAAGCCATGGATATATCACTATAGGTGGAATAGAATATAATGATGGAGGTTATGTGGAGAAGACAAAAAGGAGAAAGTCTCACATCGACGCGGCTGATCAACGAGCTATGGAGATGCCCATCAATTGATGTCAATGCGAGGAGTAGGGATTGCCATGCAACGGATGCACTAAGAGCTATAAGTGTATGAAAGCTCAACAAAAGAAACTAAGTGGGTGTGCATCCAACTTGCTTGCTCATGAAGACCTAGGGCATTTGAGGAAGCCCATCGTTGGAATATACAAGCCAAGTTCTATAATGAAAATTCCCACTAGTATATGAAAGTGACAACATAGGAGACAATCTATATGAAGAACATGGTGCTACTTTGAAGCACAAGATATGAGACTCACTATATGAAGAACATGGTGCTACTTTGAAGCACAAGTGTGGAAAAAGGATAGTAACATTGCCCCTTCTCTCTTTTTCTCTCATTTTTTGTTTTCTCTTTTTTTGGCCCTTTTTTTGTCCTTTCTCTTTTTTTATTTTTTTTATTTTTCGTCCGGAGTCTCATCCCGACTTGTGGGGGAATCATAGTATCATCATACTTTCCTCACTGGGGCAATTCTCTAATAATGATGATCATCACACTTTTATTTACTTACAACTCGATATTACAACTCGATACTGGAACAAAGATATGACTCTATATGAATGCTTCCGGCGGTGTACCGGGATGTGCAATGATCTAGCGTAGCAATGACATAAAAAACAGACAAGCCATGAAAACATCATGCTAGCTATCTTACGATCATGCAAAGCAATATGACAATGAATGCTCGAGTCATGAATATGATGATGATGGAAGTTGCATGGCAATATATCTCGGAATGGCTATGGAAATGCCATAATAGGTAGGTATGGTGGATGTTTTGAGGAAGATATAATGAGGCTTATGTGTGATAGAGCGTATCATATCACGGGGTTTGGATGCACCGGCGAAGTTTGCACCAACTCTCGAGGTGAGAAAGGGCAATGCACGGTACCGAAGAGGCTAGCAATGATGGAAGGGTGAGAGTGCGTATAATCCATGGACTCACATTAGTCATAAAGAACTCATATACTTATTGCAAAAGTTTATTAGCCCTCGAAGCAAAGTACTACTATGCATGCCCCTAGGGGGATAGATTGGTAGGAAAAGACCATCACTCGTCCCCAACCGCCACTCATAAGGAAGACAATCAAAGAAACACCCCATGCTTCAAATTTGTCACACAACGGTTACCATACGTGCATGCTACAGGACTTGCAAACCTCAATGCAAGTGTCTCTACAATCCACAACCACCCACTAGCATGACTCTAATATCACCATCTTTATATCGCAAAACTATTGCAAGGAATCAAACATATCATATTCAGCGATCTACAAGTTTATGTAGGATTTTATGACTAACCATGTGAATGACCAATTCGTGTCATCTCTCTAAAAAGATATAAGTGAAGCAAGAGAGTTTAATTCTTTCTACAAAAGATATGACCATGCTCTAACACATATAAGTGAAGCAAAAGATCATTCTACAAATGGTGGTTTTCTATGTAAAGAGAAACAGGCAATCCAACTTCAAATGATATAAGTGAAGCACATGAAGCATTCTATAAAGCCATACTCAAAAGATTTAAGTGAAGTGCAATGAGCATTCTATAAATCAACCAAGGACTATCTCATACCATCATGGTGCATAAAAGAAAAATAAAAACTAAATGCAAAAGACGATCCAAGACTTGCACATAATGCATGAACAAAACGAATTTGAGAACATACCGATACTTGTTGAAGAAAGAGGGGATGCCTTCCCAGCATCCCCAAGCTTAGACGCTTGAGTCTCCTTGAATATTTACTTGGGGTGCCTCGGGCATCCCCAAGCTTGATCTCTTGCCTCTCTTCCTTCTTCTCATATCGAAACATCTTTGATTAGACACTACATCCCCACAAAACTTCAACAGAAAACTCGGTAAGATCCGTTAGTATAATAAAGCAAATCACCACTCTAAGTACTGTTGCAAATCAATTCATATTTTCTTTTTTCATTGTGTCTACTATAATATAGCTTTTCCATGGCTTAATCCACTGATATAAATTGATAGATTCATCAAAACAAGCAAACTATGCATCAAAAACAGAATCTGTCAAAAAGAGAACAGTCTGTAGCAATCTGAACAATCACAATTCTTCTGGTGCCCCAAATATTCTACCCAAATTAGGAAAAATAAACAAGTTATATAGAAAGACAGTGCAAAAGGATTCGGAACCAATTTACTTTTCAGTTAAAAATGTAAAATCGCGCACTACAGCCAAAGTTTCTGTCCTGCACCGTACAAACCAACAAGCATTGTAAACATCCTAAAGGCAAACCTTGGCACATTATTTTTATAATACAATGGAATTATACAAGGGGATTATTATTTTTGTTGAAAAGTTTCTGTAATCAAGATTCACAAAGTTTCCGTGAGCGTGAACAAAGTTCAAGGAGCTCTCCCACTTCAACAATGCTTGTCTTTCTTACTTTCACTTTTCTTTTTGAAAAGTTTTTAGGTTCCCCTCTTTATTTTTGTGTTTTTAAACTATATGAAAGCACTCAACAGAAATAAATGACTCTCTAAAACTTCTGGATTGTCTCCCTAACAGCGCTTTCTTTAAAGCCATTAAGCTAGGCATATATTGCTCAAGTCATGAATCCACCCGGATCCCAAGGTATATCAAAGCCAATTTTAATTAACAATGATTTGTAATTTAGCAGTGAGCACAAAGTAACATAAATCATGTAATGACGAAATATAACTCTCTTCCTATGCATCGGCATGTCATAAAAGAACAATCGCACACATAGTAAAGGCCAATGCATAGTATAAGCAGTTTCTTGCAACTTCATCGTGTGGGAAACATAGAGAGGTGGAGATATACTTCCTCTCTCATAATAATTGCAAGCAGGAGCAGCAAGCACATGCATATTACATTCATAAAAATCATCATGTGCAATGGTAAAAGGCAACCCATCAATATAATCCTTAATAAACACAAACTTCTTCGATATAGTGTAGTTGGGAGAATTGGAAAAGATAATAGGACTATCATGCGTGGGTGCAATAGCAACAATTTCATGTTTAACATAAGGAACTATAGCAAGTTCATCTCCATAAGCATAATTCATATTGGCATCTTGGCCACAAGCATAGCAAGCATCATCAAAAAGGGATATTTCAAGAGAATCAACGGGATCATAACAATCATCATAGCAACCATCCTTCGGTAAGCACAAAGGGCAATTAAATAATGTATGAGTTGGAGGGTTACTCTCATTAGAAGGTGGGCACGGGTAGCTAATCCGCTCCTCCTCCTTTTGTTCTTCGCTCTCCTCATCATATTTTTCATCCAATGAGCTCACAGTTTCATCAATTTCTTCTTCCATAGCTTCCTGCAAAATATTAGTCTCTTCTTGGACAGCGGAGACTTTCTTAATAAATGCATTAATGTAGTAATTTTATTCATAATTTGCATAGCAGTTGTCACATCCCTAGTCTGGTATGACCTAGACTAGCTGGTCATTTGTGCATCATGTTTAAATTTCATTTAAATTTGAAATGAGGATTGGTGGAACCCTCAGAATCATTTTTGAAAATGACCCAAATAAAAATTTCTCCAAAAGGGTCCAAGAAAATGCTCATGTTGCCCTCTGAAAATATTGGACAGAGATAAAAATCAAAACAATATTTTTAGGAGCTCATGGACATTTATTTTGGCCATTTGGATTAATTCGATAAATATTTGCATTGGAAATATATTTCTATATATATGAAATATGGTCCAAAAATTATGCCAATTATACAAGAGCTCTGGAATAATACCATTAGCCCCTACAAAAATTGGCATAATAAAATTAAATGATTTGATATATTTATTAAATCAAACAAATGTCAGAAAAAAATAGAAAACAGAAATAAAAGGAAGGAGGACTTACCTGGGCCTCCCCTCCCCTGTGCGGCCCAGCTGGCCGGCCCAGCCGACTGGCTAGCGCCAGTCGTCCTCCACCTCCCGCCAGGAGGCCAGAGGCGTGTGGCCGGCGCGTGCGCACCGCCGTGCCACCACGGCACCTGCCTGCCTGTCCTCCCCTCGACGCCTGGACGTTCGGAACGTCGCCACGCACTGCCCCGCACCGTTCTCACTCTCCCTCGCCCTCCTCCTCTTCCCCTGCTCTCTCTCCCTCTCACCCGAAGCATCGCCGCCGTCGCAGCTCGCCACCGACGCGCTCCCCGCCGTCCCCTCGCCCCTCCGTAGAGCCCCCGAGCTCCGCCGCGACCCCCTCTACTTCCTCGCCGAGCCACGCAAGCCGGAGAGCCCCGTGGAGCCGTCGCCGTCGCCATCCTCGCCTCCGGCCGCCGTGGGTACTCGCCGTCAATTCGGGAGCTTCCGGGCATCCCCGACCTCGCCTTCGCGCTCGCTGGATCCGCGGTGAGCTCCTCCACCGTTCCCCTCTCTTCTCCCTTCCGTTCCCGCGCCGTAGCGCCGCTCCCCACCACGGCCGAAGCCCCTCGCCGCCGGCCATGGCGCCACGGTGGCACGAGCCCAAGCCGGTCCCTTCCGCGCGCGTCCCCGTGTTCCTGGTGACGCCAGGAGCCCGTAGGAACCCTCCGTCTCCACTGCCGTGCACCACAACGCCGCGGCCACCAGTTGCCGAACTCCGGCCGCCGCCCTGAGCTCTGCTCCGGCGAGCTCCGGCGCCCCCGCAGCCCCCCCACCAGCTCCCCTGGTTGCGGACGATGACGGGCTACGCCCTGGTGCTTTTCGCGCGACCAAACGCCGCCTGCAGCGCAAGTCCGGCGAGTCGCCGCCGCGCTAATGGTCGCCGCCAGCCAGAACCCCGGCGGGCTGACGTGGCTTGTTAATTAGTCACTAATTCCCCACCCGCTGACGCTGACAAGTGGGCCCCAGGGCTTAGTCAAAGCCGACCAGCCCAGGTTTGACTCGGGGTTAACCCCCTGTCACTGACGTGTGGGTCCCACACGTCAGATTTGACCTGGACAGCCGCGTTGACCCGCTGATGCAATGATGACGTCATGCTGGCGCAATAATATAATTTCTGGATTTAAATTTAATCAGAAAAATCCAGAAATTGATTTAAACTTCAAAAATTCATAGAAATTCAACCGTAGCTCAGATTGAAATAATTTATATATGAAAAATTATCAGAAAAATGCCATCTTTCCATCTGTACTAGTTTCATGCATGAAAAACAAACTTATACATGCTGAATATGGGAAAACACATTATGGCATATATAAGAGACTTAATTTAGAAATGCATTTGAACCTTTGGTTCAAATGGACTTCAAACCAAGTGAACATTAGTTGCATTAGCTCAGCAGCATCACATCTACATGCCATGTTCATGCATCATATTGCTGCATATGATTGTGTTTTGATTGCCGGCACCGTTCCTTCTCGATAGGTCCTGCTCCGGAGACGTTCCAGAGTACCTGTCCGTGAAGCAGTGCCTTCCTTGTTGTCTTACCAGGCAAGCAAACCCCCTTGTTCATCTCGATAAAACCCTACTCTCTCGCTCCTGCTCTCAGTTATTGCATTAGCACAACAACGATTCATCTGCTACTTTGTGCTGTGGTAGTTGAACCCCTTCCTCTGCATGACCTGTCATTGCCATAGTAAATAGTTGAAACCCACTAGCATGTGTAGGAGTTGTTTGAAGCCACTGATGTGTTCCTACCATGCCATGCCTGCTATTGCTTAGAGTTGTGTCAGGTCTGATTCATTGGGAATGAATTGGAGTGTCACGATATGTTCTGATGCTGAGAGTGAAGTGTGTGAACACGATTTGGTAAAGGTAGCGGTGAGAGGCCATGTAGGAGTACATGGTGGGTTGTCTCACTGGAACCGTCCTTAAGCCCTGAGTTCTGTGTATGTTGTCCAATGACTCGATACTACCACACATTGGGCTCCGGGCGCTCCAAGCCCTCTCGACTTATTAACCAACTTGATCTCTGTCCAGGAGTCGCAACTAGTTTCTGGTATTTGTAGGTAGTGCTATTTTTCTACCAAGTGGCACCCGGCAGGGTGGGCTTGGGACAGACTAGGCACACGTGGCCCGGTGTACCGAGTGGCACCCGGTTGGTGGGCTCGGGAACCCTGTACACATCGTTTGGGGCCGTAAGCGACACCCCGGCCGGATCTCCTTGCGGATGGAACCCGAATAGGCGATAAACCTGGACTAGAGTCTGGTGTGGTTAGTCAGGTCGTGGCCGACACCCTCGCCAGGCTTCCGCTTGAAGGTTGCCGAGATACATGACGTGTACATGGCGGTAAGTGGCGAGAGCGTGTGTGAAGAAGTACACCCCTGCAGGGTTAACATGATCTATTCGAATAGCCGGGTCCGCGGTTATGGACTTCTTGGATGCTTACATGGTACATAGACAACTTGAAGTGGATACTCTAAACTGCTCAAGACAAGTGTGAGTGCTATGGATGGCCTTCTCGTAGAGAGACGGGGATGAATCCATAGTAGTGTATTGTATGGTGATTAGTGGACTCGTGTACGTTGTTTCACCTCAAGAGTTTCTGGTAGTCGTAGAATAGGATAGCCACAGAGTCAAAGCTGGCTTGCTGCAACTAAACCCCACATTACCCTCTTGATACCAATGCATGTATGATAGGATCTGATGTAAGTCTTGCTGAGTACCTTTGTACTCATGTTGCTTTATTTATGTTTTTGCAGCGGAGACTTCGGTCTTACTAGTGTTTCCATGGACTTCGACTAGTAGCTAGTACCTCAGCTACGATCTTGATCGGATGTTGTAGATAGTCAGGCTCTTCAGCCTTTTTCTTTTGTAGATGTCTGTACCCAGACATGTAATGCTTCCGCTTGTTGCTTGTATGCTCTGTATGATGGGTCTTGTGACCCCTGCTTGCAATATATGCTATGACGGCTCTTCTGAGCCTTTATCTATATGAGTTGTTGAGTTATGCTGTGATGCCATGTTGTACAGCACATACTTGCATGTTATGCGTACGTGTAATGTGTATTGCTATGTGTGGGATCTGACTATCTAGTTGTTTATTCTTAGTAGCCTCTCTTACCGGGAAATGTCTCCTAGTGCTTCCACTGAGCCTTGGTAGCTTGCTACTGCTCCGGAACACTTAGGCAGGCCGGCATGTGTCCTTCTTCGATCCTGTGTCTGTCCCTTCGGGGAAATGTCACGCGATGAATACCGGAGTCCTGCTAGCCCGCTACAGCCCGGTTCACCGGAGTCCTGTTAGCCCAGTGCTACAGCCTGGATTCACTCGCTGATGACCGACACGTTCGATGCTGGGTCATGGATGCCTGTCCCTGTAAGTTAGTGCCACTTTTGGTTTACGACTAGCCATGTCAGCCCGGGCTCTTTATCATATGGATGCTAGCGACACCATCATATACGTGTGCCAAAATGCGCAAACGGTCCCGGGCAAAGGTAAGGCGACACCCGTGGGGATACCGTGCGTGAGGCCGCAAAGCGATATGAGGTGTTACATGCTAGATCGATGTGGCATCGAGTCGGGGTCCTGACAGCTTTGGTATCAGAGCTTGACTGCCTGTAGGATTACCAAGCCAAACTGGTCGAAGTTGAGTCTAGAAAATCTTTAGTTATGTAAGGGAATTGATTGTGGGAAGGAACGTAAGGCTCTTTTTACTCCTTTACCTCATGGTCTTCTGATCTGAGTCATCCTATCTTTCCGGCGGGATTAAGGAACTAGGCTTCTCTTCCGTCT
Organism: Triticum dicoccoides; assembly: GCF_002162155.2. NCBI lineage: Eukaryota > Viridiplantae > Streptophyta > Magnoliopsida > Poales > Poaceae > Triticum > Triticum dicoccoides. Next base: position 396,787,066 of record NC_041391.1, on the reverse strand, counting down.
ATCAGGATCACGTGTTACTACTCCGTAGTCCCATAGGACTGGTTGATCAGAGTCATACCCCAGTTGTGAGTATTTCCGGTGTAGTCTGTTTAGTACTATCCCAAAATCTTGAGTGGTGATGTTGAGTTGTTGTACTACCCCATTCTTGGTATGATGTCTCCGCTTGAAATCCAAACCCCAGGGTCTAGATGGCAGACCACCAGAATCAGCCATGGTAACGAAATTCTTGTTGATAGACTTGTGTTCCTTGCATCACTTGTAGCCCTCAAGTCCTCAGATATTAACATCATCTTGGGTATGGACTGGATGACAGCTCATCATGCCAAGATTGATTGTTACACAAGATCTGTTCAGCTTACACACCCATCTGGCAAGATAGTCACCGTCTCCACTAGAGTTGCAAAGCGTCAGCTCTATTCTCTTAATGCCAGCCCTCTTCCAGACCTTGAAGATATCCCGATAGTCCGTGACTTTCCGGATGTCTTTCCAGAGGAACTGCCAGGTGTTCCACCTGACAGAGATGTAGAGTTCGTCATAGATCTTATCCCAGGAACAGCTCCAATCTCCCGGAGACCTTACAAGATGGCACCCCTAGAACTAGCCGAGCTTAAGAAACAACTCGATGAGTCCTTGCAAAAGGGTTTCATCCGTCCTAGTTCTTCTCCTTGGGCTTGCCCCGTCCTCTTTGTCAAGAAGAAAGACGGTACGGACCGGATGGTCGTTGATTATCGTCCCGTTAATTTGGTCACGATCAAGAACAAGTATCCGCTCCCCAGGATCAACGACCTGTATGATCAGCTCGCTGGATCCTCAGTCTTCTCCAAGATGGATTTAAGGTTAGGATACCACCAAATCAAAATCAGAAACGGGGACATTCCCAAGACAGCTTTTGTCACTCGTTATGGCCAGTACGAGTACACCGTCATGTCCTTTGGCCTAACCAACGCCCCAGCCACATTCTCCCGCTTGATGAACTCGATCTTCATGGAGTACTTAGATAAGTTCGTCGTGGTTTACCTCGATGATATTCTTATTTACTCGAAGAACGAGGAAGAGCATGCCGAACATCTTAGACTTGTGTTAGAAAAACTCAGAGAGCACCGCCTTTATGCCAAGTTCTCCAAGTGTGAATTTTGGTTGCCAGAAGTGACCTACCTAGGCCACGTAATCTCTGGTAAGGGCATTGCTGTCAATCCCGAGAGAGTTCAAGCCGTTCTCGATTGGACTCCACCCGAGACCGTGAAACAAGTTAGGAGTTTCCTTGGCCTAGCCAGCTATTGTCGCCGCTTTGTTGAAAACTTCTCCAAAGTAGCCAAACCCCTCACGGAACTTCTCAAGAAAGATAAAAAGTTCGAGTGGTCCCCACAGTGTGAGTACAGTTTTCAGGAACTGAAAAGACGCCTGACTTCTGCTCCCATACTTGTGCCACCGGATTTCACAAAAGACTTTATCATCTACTGCGACGCCTCACGACAGGGACTAGGTTGCATCCTTATGCAGGATCGTCATGTGATTGCCTATGCATCCCGACAGTTGCATCCACATGAGGAGAATTATCCTACACATGATCTAGAGCTTGCAGCCGTAGTCTATGCACTCAAGACCTGGCGACATTACCTCCTTGGTAAACGTTGCGAGATCTACACCGATCACCAGAGTCTCAAGTATATCTTCACCCAACCAGATCTGAACCTTAGGCAAAGACGTTGGTTGGAGTTGATCACAGATTATGATCTAGGGATTACCTACACCCCAGGCAAAGCCAATGTCATGGCTGATGCTCTAAGCCATAAATCTTATTGCAACAATCTCATGTTGCAGCAAGGCCAACCACTTCTCCATGAGGAATTCTGTAAGCTTAATCTTCACATTGCTCCTCACGGATTCCTTTCTACCCTGGTGGCGAAACCTGATCTTGAGGATCGGATTATCGCTGCTCAAAAGCAAGACACAGGAATTTCTCGGATCAAGAGAAACATTAAGAGGGGAGTGGGTGGATGTTTCTCTATGGATGATCGTGGTGTTGTTTTCTTTGAGAATCGCTTGGTGGTTCCCAAGAATCAACATCTGCGACAATTGATCCTTAAGGAGGCGCATGAATCTCCTCTCACGATTCATCCCGGTAGTACTAAGATGTATCAGGACCTACGCCAGAGGTTCTGGTGGACTAGGATGAAGAGAGAAATCGCTGAGTTCATTGCTAAATGTGACATTTGTCGTCGCGTTAAGGCAGAGCATCAATAACCTGCTGGCACCCTTCAGCCTTTAGCTATTCCTGAGTGGAAATGGGATAAAGTTGGTATGGACTTCATTACCGGCTTTCCCAGGACCAAGAAAGGGAATAACGCTATCTTCGTAGTCGTTGATCGTCTTTCCAAAGTGGCTCACTTCCTTCCTGTTCGAGAGAGTATCACTGCTAGTCAGCTTGCTGACTTATATATTTCTCGAATAGTGTCACTCCATGGTGTTCCACTAGAGATCAATTCAGACCGTGGCAGTCTTTTCACTTCTCATTTCTGGGAGAGTTTCCAAACTGCCATGGGAACCCATCTTTCCTTCAGTACCGCTTTCCACCCTCAGTCGAGTGGTCAGGTGGAACGGGTCAATCAAATTCTCGAAGACATGCTCAGAGCTTGCGTTATCTCTTTCGGTATGGATTGGGAGAAATGTCTTCCTTTCGCCGAGTTTGCCTATAACAATAGCTACCAATCCAGCCTCAAGCAAGCTCCTTTTGAGGTTCTCTATGGACGAAGATGTCGAACACCTTTGAACTGGTCAGAAACCGGTGAAAGACAATTCTTTGGACCGGATATGATCCAGGAGGCAGAAGAGCAAGTTCGCATCATTCGTGAGAATTTGAAAACAGCCCAGTCTCGTCAGAAAAGCCAGTATGATCGTCATCATAAGGATATGACCTATGAAATTGGCGACCAAGCTTACCTTCGGGTTACTCCTTTGAAGGGTACCCATCGTTTCGGTATCAAGGGCAAGTTGGCTCCTCGTTACATTGGTCCTTTTCGCATTCTCGCTAAACGAGGAGAGGTTGCCTACCAATTGGAACTACCTCCGCATCTCTCCAGAGTTCATGATGTCTTCCACATCTCTCAACTCGGGCGTTGCTTCTCGGATCCTATCCGTGGAGTGGACCACGAAACGCTTGATCTCCAAGATAACCTCACATACCGAGAGTACCCGGTTCGCATTCTTGATAAAGCAGAGCGTGTTACCCGACGTCAGAACATCAAGTTTCTCAAAGTTCAGTGGTCTCATCATTCCGAGAGAGAGGCTACTTGGGAGCGAGAAGATCGTCTTCGACTGGAGTACCCCGCTTTCTTTCCGTCGACCCCTGAATCTCGAGACGAGATTCTTTCAAGTGGGGGCGAGTTGTCACATCCCTAGTCTGGTATGACCTAGACTAGCTGGTCATTTGTGCATCATGTTTAAATTTCATTTAAATTTGAAATGAGGATTGGTGGAACCCTCAGAATCATTTTTGAAAATGACCCAAATAAAAATTTCTCCAAAAGGGTCCAAGAAAATGCTCATGTTGCCCTCTGAAAATATTGGACAGAGATAAAAATCAAAACAATATTTTTAGGAGCTCATGGACATTTATTTTGGCCATTTGGATTAATTCGATAAATATTTGCATTGGAAATATATTTCTATATATATGAAATATGGTCCAAAAATTATGCCAATTATACAAGAGCTCTGGAATAATACCATTAGCCCCTACAAAAATTGGCATAATAAAATTAAATGATTTGATATATTTATTAAATCAAACAAATGTCAGAAAAAAATAGAAAATAGAAATAAAAGGAAGGAGGACTTACCTGGGCCTCCCCTCCCCTGTGCGGCCCAGCTGGCCGGCCCAGCCGACTGGCTAGCGCCAGTCGTCCTCCACCTCCCGCCAGGAGGCCAGAGGCGTGTGGCCGGCGCGTGCGCACCGCCGTGCCGCCACGGCACCTGCCTGCCTGTCCTCCCCTCGACGCCTGGACGTTCGGAACGTCGCCACGCACTGCCCCGCACCGTTCTCACTCTCCCTCGCCCTCCTCCTCTTCCCCTGCTCTCTCTCCCTCTCACCCGAAGCATCGCCGCCGTCGCAGCTCGCCACCGACGCGCTCCCCGCCGTCCCCTCGCCCCTCCGTAGAGCCCCCGAGCTCCGCCGCGACCCCCTCTACTTCCTCGCCGAGCCACGCAAGCCGGAGAGCCCCGTGGAGCCGTCGCCGTCGCCATCCTCGCCTCCGGCCGCCATGGGTACTCGCCGTCAATTCGGGAGCTTCCGGGCATCCCCGACCTCGCCTTCGCGCTCGCTGGATCCGCGGTGAGCTCCTCCACCGTTCCCCTCTCTTCTCCCTTCCGTTCCCGCGCCGTAGCGCCGCTCCCCACCACGGCCGAAGCCCCTCGCCGCCGGCCATGGCGATACGGTGGCACGAGCCCAAGCTGGTCCCTTCCGCGCGCGTCCCCGTGTTCCTGGTGACGCCAGGAGCCCGTAGGAACCCTCCGTCTCCACTGCCGTGCACCACAACGCCGCGGCCACCAGTTGCCGAACTCCGGCCGCCGCCCTGAGCTCTGCTCCGGCGAGCTCCGGCGCCCCCGCAGCCCCCCCACCAGCTCCCCTGGTTGCGGACGATGACGGGCTACGCCCTGGTGCTTTTCGCGCGACCAAACGCCGCCTGCAGCGCAAGTCCGGCGAGTCGCCGCCGCGCTAATGGTCGCCGCCGGCCAGAACCCCGGCGGGCTGACGTGGCTTGTTAATTAGTCACTAATTCCCCACCCGCTGACGCTGACAAGTGGGCCCCAGGGCTTAGTCAAAGCCGACCAGCCCAGGTTTGACTCGGGGTTAACCCCCTGTCACTGACGTGTGGGTCCCACACGTCAGATTTGACCTGGACAGCCGCGTTGACCCGCTGATGCAATGATGACGTCATGCTGGCGCAATAATATAATTTCTGGATTTAAATTTAATCAGAAAAATCCAGAAATTGATTTAAACTTCAAAAATTCATAGAAATTCAACCGTAGCTCAGATTGAAATAATTCATATATGAAAAATTATCAGAAAAATGCCATCTTTCCATCTGTACTAGTTTCATGCATGAAAAACAAACTTATACATGCTGAATATGGGAAAACACATTATGGCATATATAAGAGACTTAATTTAGAAATGCATTTGAACCTTTGGTTCAAATGGACTTCAAACCAAGTGAACATTAGTTGCATTAGCTCAGCAGCATCACATCTACATGCCATGTTCATGCATCATATTGCTGCATATGATTGTGTTTTGATTGCCGGCACCGTTCCTTCTCGATAGGTCCTGCTCCGGAGACGTTCCAGAGTACCTGTCCGTGAAGCAGTGCCTTCCTTGTTGTTTTACCAGGCAAGCAAACCCCCTTGTTCATCTCGATAAAACCCTACTCTCTCGCTCCTGCTCTCAGTTATTGCATTAGCACAACAACGATTCATCTGCTACTTTGTGCTGCGGTAGTTGAACCCCTTCCTCTGCATGACCTGTCATTGCCACAGTAAATAGTTGAAACCCACTAGCATGTGTAGGAGTTGTTTGAAGCCACTGATGTGTTCCTACCATGCCATGCCTGCTATTGCTTAGAGTTGTGTCAGGTCTGATTCATTAGGAATGAATTGGAGTGTCACGATATGTTCTGATGCTGAGAGTGAAGTGTGTGAACACGATTTGGTAAAGGTAGCGGTGAGAGGCCATGTAGGAGTACATGGTGGGTTGTCTCACTGGAACCGTCCTTAAGCCCTGAGTTCTGTGTATGTTGTCCAATGACTCGATACTACCACACATTGGGCTCCGGGCGCTCCAAGCCCTCTCGACTTATTAACCAACTTGATCTCTGTCCAGGAGTCGCAACTAGTTTCTGGTATTTGTAGGTAGTGCTATTTTTCTACCAAGTGGCACCCGGCAGGGTGGGCTTGGGACAGACTAGGCACACGTGGCCCGGTGTACCGAGTGGCACCCGGTTGGTGGGCTCGGGAACCCTATACACATCGTTTGGGGCCGTAAGCGACACCCCGGCCGGATCTCCTTGCGGATGGAACCCGAATAGGCGATAAACCTGGACTAGAGTCTGGTGTGGTTAGTCAGGTCGTGGCCGACACCCTCGCCAGGCTTCCGCTTGAAGGTTGCCGAGATACATGACGTGTACATGGCGGTAAGTGGCGAGAGCGTGTGTGAAGAAGTACACCCCTGCAGGGTTAACATGATCTATTCGAATAGCCGGGTCCGCGGTTATGGACTTCTTGGATGCTTACATGGTACATAGACAACTTGAAGTGGATACTCTAAACTGCTCAAGACAAGTGTGAGTGCTATGGATGGCCTTCTCGTAGAGAGACGGGGATGAATCCATAGTAGTGTATTGTATGGTGATTAGTGGACTCGTGTACGTTGTTTCACCTCAAGAGTTTCTGGTAGTCGTAGAATAGGATAGCCACAGAGTCAAAGCTGGCTTGCTGCAACTAAACCCCACATTACCCTCTTGATACCAATGCATGTATGATAGGATCTGATGTAAGTCTTGCTGAGTACCTTTGTACTCATGTTGCTTTATTTATGTTTTTGCAGCGGAGACTTCGGTCTTACTAGTGTTTCCATGGACTTCGACTAGTAGCTAGTACCTCAGCTACGATCTTGATCGGATGTTGTAGATAGTCAGGCTCTTCAGCCTTTTTCTTTTGTAGATGTCTGTACCCAGACATGTAATGCTTCCGCTTGTTGCTTGTATGCTCTGTATGATGGGTCTTGTGACCCCTGCTTGCAATATATGCTATGACGGCTCTTCTGAGCCTTTATCTATATGAGTTGTTGAGTTATGCTGTGATGCCATGTTGTACAGCACATACTTGCATGTTATGCGTACGTGTAATGTGTATTGCTATGTGTGGGATCGGACTATCTAGTTGTTTATTCTTAGTAGCCTCTCTTACCGGGAAATGTCTCCTAGTGCTTCCACTGAGCCTTGGTAGCTTGCTACTGCTCCGGAACACTTAGGCAGGCCGGCATGTGTCCTTCTTCGATCCTGTGTCTGTCCCTTCGGGGAAATGTCACGCGATGAATACCGGAGTCCTGCTAGCCCGCTACAGCCCGGTTCACCGGAGTCCTGTTAGCCCAGTGCTACAGCCTGGATTCACTCGCTGATGACCGACACGTTCGATGCTGGGTCATGGATGCCTATCCCTGTAAGTTAGTGCCACTTTGGGTTTACGACTAGCCATGTCAGCCCGGGCTCTTTATCATATGGATGCTAGCGACACCATCATATACGTGTGCCAAAATGCGCAAACGGTCCCGGGCAAAGGTAAGGCGACACCCGTGGGGATACCGTGCGTGAGGCCGCAAAGCGATATGAGGTGTTACATGCTAGATCGATGTGGCATCGAGTCGGGGTCCTGACAGCAATATCTAAGTATAGCAAGATTTTCAGGCCTATAAACATCATCATCTAAAGCTTCATACTTTTCAAACAAAGATTCAATTTCATAAGCAGCTTTAAAAGCAACAAATTCTTCTATTTGTTCCACATCATAGTAATCATATATACCATTAGCATAAGAAGCTAAGGTTTCATTAACATTAAATTTGCATGAAAAGGGAAGGTGTGGAGCCTCCATCCTAGAGCAACAAGTAATATCATATCTCAAGCATAGATCCCGGGCATACCAATGCAACTTAATAAATTGATCCCATAATAGTTTCCCTTTTTGTGTCGAGCGATAATCCCTAAAGTATTCACGTTGATCCAACGTGTCTCCCATTATAAGGTTTAATGGGGTTTTCTCAGGATTATCAAAGTAGTATATAATATTTATCGCATAATGAGAATCGAGGGTTTTAGGAGTTACCCCATCCTCATGAATAGCAAGTACAGCTAATTTTTTGGTATTTTGCGTTCCATATCCATAACTAAAGATAGAGAACAACTTAGAACAGCAAATAAAAATTACTTAGTGATAAAGCAAACAAGCACACACGAGAATATTCACCCCACGCTATGACTCCCAGGCAACGGCGCCAGAAAAAGGTCTTGATAACCCACAAGTATAGGGGATAGTTGTAGCCTCTTTCGATAAGTAAGAGTGTCAAACCCAACGAGGAGCTTAAGGTAGAACAAATACTCCCTCAAGTTCTATCGACCACCGATACAACTCTACGCACGCTTGACGTTCGCTTTACCTAGAACAAGTATGAAACTAGAAGTACTTTGTAGGTGTGATAGGATAGGTTTGCAAGATAATAAAGAACACGTAAATATAAACTAGGGGCTGTTTAGATAAAGATGCAATAAAGTAAATATAGCGAGTGTGGAAAAGTGGTGGTATGAGTTGTGGAATTGTCCCTAAGCAGCTGACTATGTTACTAGACCGGTAATCATTATTGCAATTTTATTTGAGGGAGAGGCATAAGCTAACATACTTTCTCTACTTGGATCATATGCACTTATGATTGGAACTCTAGCAAGCATCCGCAACTACTAAAGATTCATTAAGGTAAAACCCAACCATAGCATTAAAGCATCAAGTCCCCCTTTATCCCATACGCAACAATCCCTCTTACTCGGGTTTGTGTTTCAGTCACTCACCAACCCACTATAAGCAAATCATGAACGTATTGCAACACCCTACAGCGGGAATCCCTCATGCTTGCGTGACACGGTGGGCACCATAGGACAACACCAATAATAAAACATGCAACTTAAACCAATCATAGCAATTCATCAATCACCGATAGGACAACGAAAACCTACTCATACATCATAGGATGGCAACACATCATTGGAAAATAATATGAAGCATAAAGCACCATGTTCAAGTAGAGGGTACATCAGGATATGGGAGAGTGTACCGCTGTAGATAGAAGGTGGAAGGTGATGGAGATGTTGGTGAATATGGCAGAGGTGTTGGTGAAGATCGCGGTGATGATGATGTCCCTCGGCGGTGTTCCGGCGCCACCGGAAGCAAGGGGGAGAGAGCCCCCCTTCTTCTTCTTCTTCCTTGACCTTCTCCCTAGATGGGAGAAGGGTTTCCCCTCTGGTCATTGGCTCCCATGGCTTGGGAGGGGCGAGAGCCCCTCCGAGATTGGATCTATCTCTCTGTTTCTGCGTTCTCAGATTCTACCCCTTCATCGTTTCCTTTATATCTGGAGATCTGTAACTCCGATTGGGGTGAATCTTTCGCCCAGATCTTTCTCATAAAATTATCTTTCTTGCGCCAGAAGCAGAGCATCAACCGCCTTAGGGGTGGACCACGAGGGCCAGGGGCGCACCTCCCTACCTCGTGACCACCTGGACACCGTTTCACGTTGATTTTACTTCCCAAAAATCATAAATATTCCATAAAAAATCTCCGTCTGTTTCTATCCCATTTGGACTCCGTTTGATATTGGGTTTCTGCGAAACAAAAAACATGCAACAGACAGGAACTGGCACTGGGCACTGGATCAATAAGTTAGTCCCAAAAATAATATAAAAAGTTGCCAAAAAGTATATGAAAGTGAATAATATTGGCATGGAACAATCAAAAATTATAGATATGACAGAGACGTATCAGTGCGGAGATCGCCAGAGCTCTCAACAGCCAATACTGACTTATCTTTACATTTTTTGTTGCGCCTCCGGCTTCCCCTCTTCAGTTAGTGGCCTTGTGATCATCATCTGAATCAACCTCAATGCCATCCTCCTCCCCGGGGAGTCGCCTTCTTTCCTTAGCCCGAGCACACTTATCCGCCAAGGTGTACAACTCATTGACGGTCTTGGCAGTCAGACATTCAGTTTTTAATGTATCCTTCTGTTGTGCATGTTTGAATGGAACGCAACAATCACAACTGCTAGATGTATCTCTGGAATGTTGCGGTGCACTCAACTAAACCTTTACATGTACTTTCGCAAGCTCTCCCCTTCCTTATGTGGAAGGACTTGCAAAACATTGGGACACCCAGGTTATTGATGGCCACCCGTGAAGGCGCCAACAAATTCATTGCACAAGTCAGCCCATGACAAAATGGAGTTCTCTGGTAAGTGCATTAGCCACAACCTCACATTTGGCTTGAGTGCCAAAGGGAAGTAGTTGGCGAACACCTTCTCATCTCTGCCCCTGGCGGCCTGAACGGCAATCGTGTAAATGCTCAGGATCTCTGCCGGATTCAGTTTCCATCTTATTTTTCTAGCAGCTTTGGCTTCAAGATGCGGGTAGACGGCTAGTGGACCTGCCGCACCTCACGAGTGAAGGCGGGCCACCCAACCTAGAAAGGTAGGTACCCTCTAGGACCAGGCGCGGGATCGTCATTGTCTGAGCCATTGCACCTGCCAGATTGACGACGTGCTTCACGGCGTCTCTCTATAGTGACACCTGCATCTTCCTTCCACCGGTCTTCCAGAACTCTCCGCTGATTCTGACGGGTTTGTGGGCCGGACAAGGCCATCGACATCTTGTTGGGATCGTCGACGCAGTGGTCTTGTTGTGGCCACCCCTGGGTCTACTATCATGGAGGGGATTGCACCATTAGTGTGGCCCCCTCGACACAACCATCAGCCCGGGCTGCTGTTGCTGTTCGTGGGTACTGCTATGGCTCTGCCTGCTGTGACTTTCCAGCTTCTGCGAATCCGATCAAACTCTGGATGGTGGACCTCCACTCATCCATTTGGTCAGCTATTGATAAGAATCTCAATAGGAGTTGGTCCCACGCCTTGGCTTCCGTACCCATGCTCGGCATACCTGACAAGGCAGACCGCAACGTCGCTCGACTCCTAGTGTTTCCAGGAGGAGCGTCGCCATGTTCCTGCCATCATGGACCGGTCGCCAAGGCAATTTGGTGAAGAGGAGGCTGCACTTGGGAGCCGACGGCCTTGTCTAGCGCCTCGTCTTGCCTATCTTGCACTGGGCAAGGAGTGCGTCTAGTGGCAGCACCCGTGGTGGGCGGAACTGGAGGGTCGTGGCTTGCACCAGAGCGTGTGTCACTATGATGACTAGGTCCGGTGGTGCGGTGGGGAGGTGGAGCGTGGTTGTCCTCTCCCCCGCAGCTTTTGGTCAAGCTCACCTGTATGCTCCTGATGGGGTCCGCCTCTGGCATTTCCCGTGCCAACTTCGGTCGCGGGTGATAACCCACAAGTGTAGGGGATCAATTGTAGCCTATTTCGATAAGTAAGAGTGTCGAACCCAACGAGGAGCTAAAGGTAGAACAAATATTCCCTCAAGTTCTATCGACCACCGATACAACTCTACGCATGCTTAGCATTCGCTTTACCTAGAACAAGTATGAAACTAGAAGTACTTTGTAGGTGTGATAGGATCGGTTTGCAAGCTAATAAAGAGCAAGTAAATATAAACTAGGGGCTGTTTAGATAAATAAGCAATAAATTAAATATAGTGAGTGTAGAAAAGTGGTGATAGGAGTTCTGAAATTGTCCCTAAGAAATTGACTACTTTACTAGACCGATAGCATGTTTTATGCGGCAGAGGCATAAGCTAACATACTTTCTCTTCTTGGATCATATGCACTTATGATAGGAACTCTAGCAAGCATCCACAACTACTAAAGATCATTAAGGTAAAACCCAACCATAGCATTAAAGCATCAAGGCCCCTTTATCCCATACGCCACAACCCCCTTACTCGGGTTTATGCTTCTGTCACTCAAGCAACCCACTATAAGCGACTCATGAACGTATTCCAACACCCTACAGCGGGAATCCCTCACGCTTGTGTGACACGGAGGGCACAATAGGACAGCAACATAACCACAAGCAAATTAAACTAACCATAGCAATTCATCAATCACCGATAGGGCAACGAAAATCTACTCAGACATCATAGGATGGCAACACATCAGTGGATAATAATATGAAGCATAAAGCACCATGTTCAAGTAGAGGGTACAGCGGATTGTGGGAGAGTGGACCGCTGAATATAGAAGGCGGAAGGTGATGGAGATGTTGGTGAAGATGATGGCGGTGTTGGTGTAGATCACGGTGATGATGATGGCCCTCGGCGGTGTTCCGGCGCCACCGGAAGAAAGGGGGAGAGAGCCCCCATTCTTATTCTTCTTCCTTGACCTTCTCCCTAGATGGGAGAAGGGTTTCCCCTCTGGTCCTTGGCTCCCATGGCGTGGGAGGGACGAGAGCCCCTCGTAGATTGGATCTGTCTCTCTCTGTTTCTGCGTTCCCAGATTCTGCCATTTCACCGCTTCTTTTATATCCGGAGATCTGTAACTCCGATTAGATTGAAACCTTCGCCCACATTTTTCTCCAACAATTATCTTTCTTGCGGCAAAAGAAGAGCGTCAACCGCCTTACGGGGTGCCCACGATGGTCAGGGGCGCGCCCCCTGCCTTGTGGCCCCCTCGGGCACTGTCTTGCGTTGATTTTTCTTCCAGAAAATCATAAATATTACAAAAATATTCTCCGTCCGTTTTTATCCCATTTGGACTCCGTTTGATATGGTGTTTCTGCGAAACATAGAACATGCAACAAACAGGAACTGGCACTGGGCACTGGATCAATATGTTAGTCCCAAAAATAGTATAAGAAGTTGCCAAAAGTATATGAAAGTTGAATAATATTGGCATGGAACAATCAAATTATACATACGACGGAGACGTATCAGCATCCCCAAGCTTAATTCATGCTCGTTCTCGACTAGGTAAATGATAAAAAAGATAATTTTTGATGTGGAATACTACCTAGCATAATTTTGATCATATATCTAATCATGGCATGAACATTAAGACACGAGTGATTCAAAGCAATAGTCTATCATTTGACATAAAAACGATAATACTTCGAGCGTACTAATAAAGCAATCATGTATTTTCAAAACAACATGGCCAAAGAAAGTTATCCCTACAAAATCATATAGTCTGCTTATGCTCCATCTTCATCACACAAAAAATTCAAATCATGCACACCCCCGGTTTTAGCTAAGAAATTGTTTCATACTTTAGTATTCTCAAACTTTTTCAACTCTCACGCAATACATGAGCGTGAGCCATGGATATAGCACTATGGGTGGAATAGAATATGATAGTGGAGGTTATGTGGAGAAGACAAAAAAGGAGAAAGTCTCACATCGATGCGGCTAATCAATGGGCTATGGAGATGCCCATCAATTGATGCCAATGTGAGGAGTAGGGATTGCCATGCAACGGATGCACTAAGAGCTATAAGTGTATGAAAGCTCAAACTGGAAATTAAGTGGGTGTGCATCCAACTTGCTTGCTCATGAAGACCTCGTGCGTTTGAGGAAGCCCATCATCGGAATATACAAGCCAAGTTCTATAATGAAAATTCTCACTAGTATATGAAAGTGATAAAATAGGAGACTCTCTATATGAAGAACATGGTGCTACACTGAAGCACAAGTGTGGTAAAAGGATAGTAACATTGCCCCTTCTTTTTCCTTTTTTTGGGTGGACTTCTTTGGCCCCCTTTTTTTTATTTAGGCTTCTTTGGCCTCTTTTTTTTACATGGGGAAATGCTCTAATAATGATGATCATCACACTTTTATTTACTTACAACTCAATGTTATAACTCGATACTAGAACAAAGATATGACTCTATATGAATGCTTCCAACGGTGTACCGGGATGTGCAATGATCTAGCATAGCAATGACATCAAAAAAGGACAAGCCATGAAAACATCATGCTAGCTATCTTACGATCATGCAAAGCAATATGACAATGAATGCTCAAGTCATGTATATGATGATGATGGAAGTTGCATGGCAATATATCTCGGCTATGGAAATGCCATAATAGGTAGGTATGGTGGCTGTTTTGAGGAAGATATAAGGAGGCTTATGTGTGATAGAGCATATCATATAACGGGGTTTGGATGCACCATCGAAGTTTGCACCAATAGAAAGGGCAATGCACAGTACCGAAGAGGCTAGCAATGATGGAAGGGTGAGGATGCGTATAATCCATGGACTCACATTAGTCATAAAGAACTCATATACTTATTGAAAAAGTTTATTAGCCCTCGAAGCAAAGTACTACTACGCATGCTCCTAGGGGGGAGGTTGGTAGGAGTTAACCATCGCGCGCCCCCGACCTTCACGCAAAGATAAACAATCAAAATACAATGCGCGCCAATTTGGTTACATAGTTAGTAGACCATACATGCATGCTTCGGGAATCACAAACCTTAACACCAATATCCTTACTAAACACAACCATCTACTAGAACCTCCCACATATTATCATCTCTTTATCGCAAAACTATTGCAAGGAATCAAACATATAATATTCAGTGATCCACAAGTTTTATGTAGGATTTTATGACTAACCATGTGAATGACCAATTCCTGTCATCTCTCTAAATAGATATAAGTGAAGCAAGAGAGTTTAATTATTTATAGAAAAGATATGCCCAGGCTCTAACAAATATATGTGAAGAAAAAGAGCATCTACAAATGGAGGTTTTCTATGTGAAGAGAAACAGGAAATCCAAATTTCAAATGATATAAGTGAAGCACATGAAGCATTCTATAAATCCATACTCAAAGATTTAAGTGAGATTCAATGAGCATTCTATAAATGAACCAAGGACTATCTCATACCAGCATGATGCATAAAAAAAGTGAAAACTAAATGCAAAAGACGCTCCAAGACTTGCACATATCGCATGAACGAAACGAATCCGAAAACATACTGATACTTGTTGAAGAAAGAGGGGATGCCTTCCGGGGCATCCCCAAGCTTAGACGCTTTAGTCTCCTTGAATATTTACTTGGGGTGCCTTGGGCATCCCCAAGCTTGAGCTCTTGCCTCTCTTCCTATTCCTCATATCGAGACCTCCTCGATCAAACACTTCATCCACAGAAAACTTCAACAGAAAACTCGGTAAGATCCGTTAGTATAATAAAGCAAATCACTACTCTAAGTACTATTGCAAACCAATTTATATTTTGTTTTTGCATTGTGTATACTGTAATATAACTTTTCTATGGCTTAATCCACTGATAGTAATTGATAGTTTCATCAAATCAAGCAAACTATGCATCAAAAACAGAATTTGTCAAAAACAGAACAGTCTGTAGCAATCTGAACATTCATCATACTTCCGGTACCCCAAACATTCTACCAAAATTATCAAAAATAAAAAATTTGTACCGAAAGACAGTGCAAAAGGTTTCAGAACCGTTTGATGTTCCAATAAAAAACGTAAAATCACGCTCTACAACCAAAGTTTCTGTCCTGCACCATACAAACCAACAAGCACTGTAAACATCCTAAAGGCAAACCTTGGCACATTATTTTTATAATACAATGGAATTGTACAAGGGGATAATTATTTTTGATGAAAAGTTTCTGTAATTAAGATTCACAAAATTTCCATGAGCATGAACAAAGTTCAAGGAGCTCTCCCACTTCAACAATGCTTGTCTCTCTCACTTTCACTTTCCTTTTTGAAAAGTTTTGGGTTCCCCAATTTATTTTTTTGATTTTTCAACTATATAAAAGCACTCAACAGAAATAAATGACTCTCTAAAACTTCCGGGTTGTCTCCCTGGCAGCGCTTTCTTGAAAGCCATTAAGCTAGTCATATAGTGCTCAAGTAATGGATCCACCCGGATCCCAAGGTATATCAAAGCCAATTTTAATTAACAATGATTTGTAATTTAGTAGTGAGCACAAAGTAACATATATCATAAAACAACGAAGTCTAACTCTCTTCCTATGCATCGGCATGTCATAAAAGAATAATTCATGCACACCAAGTAAAGGCCAATGCATAGTATAAGCAGTTTCTTGCAATTTTATCATATTGGAAACATAGAGAGGTGGAGATATCGTTCCTCTCTCATAATAATTGCAAGTAGGAGCAGCAAGCACATGCATATAATAAAGATCAAAATCATCATGTGTGGTAGTAAAAGGCAACCCATCGATATAATCCTTAATAAGCACAAACTTCTCCGATATAGTGTAGTTTGGAGAATTCAAAAAGATAATAGGACTATCATGCGGAGGTGCAATAGCAACAATTTCATGTTTAACATAAGGAACAATAGCAAGTTCATCTCCATAAGCATCATTCATATTGGCATCTTGGCCACAAACATAGCAAGCATCATCAAAAAGGGATATTTCAAGAGAATCAATGGGATCATAACAATCATCATAGTAATCATCCTTCGGTAAGCATGAAGGGAAATTAAACAATGTATGAGTTAAAGAGTTACTCTCATTAGAAGGTGGGCACGGGTAGCTAATCCGCTCTTCCTCCTTTTGTTCTTCACTCTCCTCATCATCTTTTTCATCCAATGAGCTCACAGTTTCATCAATTTCTTCTTCCATAGACTCCTGCAAAATATTAGTCTCTTCTTGGACAGCGGAGGAGTTCTCAATATATGGTTTAACATAGGCATTAGAGGCATAATTATCATAACAATATTTAAGTATGGCAAAAATTTTAGATTTGTAAAGAGTAGCATCATACATTTCAATCAAAGAAGCAATTTCATAAGAAGCCTTAAAAGCAACAAATTCTTCAATTTGTTGGACATCATAGTAATTATAAACACCCTTAGCATACGAAGATACGATCCCATTATCAATAAACACACATTGGCAGGGAAGGTGTTTTTTAGGGTTTTAAGAACAACAAGTAACATCATATATTTCACATAAATTCCAAGCATAGAATTGCAAATGATGAATTTTATCCAGTAAAAGTTTCCCTTTTTCAGATATACGGTGTCGCACATAACAAGCATGCTCATCTAAAGATTTGCCCTCAACTAAGCTAGTTGGGGTTTCAGCACGAGCACAAAGGGATCAAAGATGATCCAAGTAAAAAGCTTCAGGAGTGTGATAGATTTTGAGTGGTTCTTCAACCATTGGAGTAGTAGGTACAACTAATTTTTTTGGTATTTTGCGTTTCCTACCCATAACTAAAGATAGAAAACAACTAAAAACAGAAAACAAAAATTATTAGCGATAAAGCAAACAAGCACACACGAGAATATTCACCCCATGCTATGACTCCCCGGCAACGGCGCCAGAAAAGGTCTTGATAACCCACAAGTGTAGGGGATCAATTGTAGCCTCTTTTGATAAGTAAGAGTGTCGAACCCAACGAGGAGCTAAAGGTAGAATAAATATTCCCTCAATTTCTATCGACCACCTACACAACTCTACGCATGCTTAGCGTTTGCTTTACCTAGAACAAGTATGAAACTAGAAGTACTTTGTAGGTGTGATAGGATACGTTTGCAAGATAATAAAGAGCAAGTAAATATAAACTAGGGCTATTTAGATAAAGAAGCAATCAAGTAAATATAGCGAGTGTGGAGAAATGGTGGTAGGAGTTGTGAAATTGTCCCTAAGCAATTGACTAGTTTACTAGACCGATAGCAAGTTTTATGTGGGAGAGGCATAAGCTAACATACTTTCTCTTCTTGGATCATATGCACTTATGATTGGAACTCTAGCAAGCATCCGCAACTACTAAAGATCATTAAGGTAAAACCCAACCATAGCATTAAAGCATCGAGTCCCCTTTATCCCATACGCCACAACCCCCTTACTCGGGTTTATGCTTCTTTCACTCAAGCAACCCACTATAAGCGAATCATGAGCGTATTGCAACACCCTACAGCGGGAATCCCTCATGCTTGTGCGACACGGAGGGCACAAAAGGACAGCAACATAACCACAAGCAAATTAAACCAATCATAGAAATTCATCAATCACCAATAGGGCAACGAAAATCTACTCAGACATCATAGGATGACAACACATCATTGGATAATAATATGAAGCATAAAGCATCATGTTCAAGTAGAGGGTACAACGGGTTGCGGGAGAGTGGACCGCTAAATATAGAAGGGGGAAGGTGATGGAGATGTTGTTGAAGATGATGGCGGTGTTGGTGTAGATCGCGGTGATGATGAAGGCCCCCGACGGTGTTCCGGCTCCACCGGAAGAAAGGGGGAGAGAGCCCCCCTTTTTATTCTTCTTCCTTGACCTTCTCCCTAGATGGTAGAAGGGTTTCCCCACTGGTCCTTGGCTCCCATGGCGTGGGAGGGGCGAGAGCCCCTCCAAGATTGGATTTGTCTCTCTCTGTTTCTGCGTTCCCAGATTCTGCCCTTTCACCATTTCTTTTATATCCGGAGATCTATAACTCTGATTGGATTGAAACCTTCGCCCAGATTTTTCTCCGAAAATTAGCTTTCTTGCGGCAAAAGAAAAGCGCCAATCGCCTTACGGGTTGCGCACAAGGGTCAGGGGCGCAACTGCCCCCCTGGGGCGCGCCCCCTGCCTCGTGGCCCCCTCGGGCACCGTCTTGCGTTGATTTTCTTCCAGAAAATCATAAATATTACAAAAATATTCTCCATCCGTTTTTATCCCGTTTGGACTCCGTATGATATGGGGTTTCTGTGAAACATAAAACATGCAACAAACAGGAACTGGCACTGGGCACCAGATCAATATGTTAGTCCCAAGAATAGTATAAAAAGTTTCCAAAAGTATATGAAAGTTGAATAATATTGGCATGGAACAATCAAATATAGATACGACGGAGACGTATCAGCATCCCCAAGCTTAATTCCTGCTCGTCCTCGAGTAGGTAAATGATAAAAAAGATAATTTTTGATGTGGAATGCTACCTAACATAATTTTTATCATATATCTAATCAGGGCATGAATATTAAGACACGAGTGATTCAAAGCAATAGTCTATCATTTGACATAAAAACGATAATACTTCGAGCGTACTAATAAAGCAAATCACTACTCTAAGTACTGTTGCAAACCAATTCATATTTTGTTTTTGCATTGTGTCTTCTGTAATATAACTTTTCTATGGCTTAATCCAATGATAGGAATTGATAGTTTCATCAAAACAAGTAAACTATGCATCAAAAACAGAATCTCTCAAAAACAGAACAGTCTGTAGCAATCTGAACATTCACCATACTTCTGGTACCCCAAAAATTCTACCAAAATTAGCAAAAATAAAAAACTTGTACATAAAGACAGTGCAAAATGTTTCAGAACCGTTTGATGTTCCAGTAAAAAATGTAAAATCGCACACTACAACCAAAGTTTCTGTCCTGCACCGTACAAACCAACAAGCATTTTAAACATCCTAAAGGCAAACCTTGGCCCATTATTTTTATAATACAATGGAATTGTACAAGGGGATAATTATTTTTGATGAAAAGTTTCTGTAATTATGATTCACAAAGTTTCCATGAGCATGAACAAAGTTGAAGGAGCTCTCCCACTTCAACAATGCTTGTCTCTCTCACTTTCACTTTCCTTTTTGAAAAGTTTTGGGTTCCCCTATTTATTTTTTTGATTTTTAAACTATATAAAAGCACTCAACAGAAATAAATGACACTCTAAAACTTCCGGGTTGTCTCCCTGGCAGCGCTTTCTTTAAAGCCATTAAGCTAGTCATATAGTGCTCAAGTAATGGATCCACCCGGATCCCAAGGTATATCAAAGCCAATTTTAATTAACAATGATTTGTAATTTAGTAGTGAGCACAAAGTAACATATATCATGCAACAACGAAGTCTAACTCTCTTCCTATGCATCGGCATGTCATAAAAGAATAATTCATGCACACCAAGTAAAGGCCAATGCATAGTATAAGCAATTTCTTGCAATTTTATCATATTGGAAACATAGAGAGGTGGAGATATAGTTCCTCTCTCATAATAATTGCAAGTAGGAGCAGCAAGCGCATGCATATTATATCTATCAAAATCATCATGTGTGGTAGTAAAAGGCAACCCATCGATATAATCCTTAATAAGCACAAACTTCTCCGATATAGTGTAGTTTGGAGAATTCAAAAAGATACTAGGACTATCATGCTGGGGTGCAATAGCAACAATTTCATGATTAACTTAAGGAACAATAGCAAGTTCATCTCCGTAAGCATCATTCATATTGGCATCTTGGCCACAAACATAGCAAGCATCATCAAAAAGGGATATTTCAAGAGAATCAATGGGATCATAACAATCATCATAGTAATCATCCTTCGGTAAGCATGAAGGGAAATTAAACAATGTATGAGTTAAAGAGTTACTCTCATTAGAAGGTGGGCACGGGTAGCTAATCCGCTCTTCCTCCTTTTGTTCTTCGCTCTCCTCATCATCCTTTTTATCCAATGAGCTCACAGTTTCATCAATTTCTTCTTCCATAGACTCCTACAAAATATTAGTCTCTTCTTGGAAAGCGGAGGAGTTCTCAGTATATGGTTTAACATAGGCATTAGAGGCATAATTATCATAACAATATTTAGGTATGGCAAAATTTTCAGATTTGTAAAGAGTAGCATCATACGTTTCAATCAAAGAAGCAATTTCATAAGCAGCCTTAAAAGCAACAAATTCTTCAATTTGTTGAACATCATAGTAATTATAAACACCCTTAGCATACGAAGATACGATCCCATTATCAATAAACTCACATTGGCAGGGAAGGTGTTTCTTAGGGTTTTCTGAACATCAAGTAACATCATATATTTCACATAAATTCCAAGCATAGCATTGCAAATGATGAATTTGATCCAGTAAAAGTTTCCCTTTCTCAGATATACGGTGTTGCACATAACAAGCATGCTCATCTAAAGATTTGCCCTCAACTAAGCTAGTTGGGGTTTCAACACGAGCACAAAGGGATCGAAGATGATCCAAGTAAAAAGCTTCAGGAGTGTGATAGATTTTGAGTGGTTCTTCAACCATTGGAGTAGTAGGTACAACTAATTTTTTTGGTATTTTGCGTTTCCTACCCATAACTAAAGATAGAAAACAACTGAAAACAGCAAATAAAAATTATTAGCAATAAAGCAAACGAGCACACACGAGAATATTCACCCCACGCTATGACTCCCCGGCAACGGCGCCAGAAAAGGTCTTGATAACCCACAAGTGTAGGGGATCAATTGTAGCCTCTTTTGACAAGTAAGAGTGTCGAACCCAACGAGGAGCTAAAGGTAGAACAAATATTCCCTCAAGTTCTATCGACCACTGATACAACTCTACGCACGCTTAGCGTTCGCTTTACCCAGAACAAGTATGAAACTAGAAGTACTTTGTAGGTGTGATAGGATAGGTTTGCAAGATAATTAAGAGCAAGTAAATATAAACTAGGGGCTGTTTAGATAAATAAGCAATAAAGTAAATATAGCGAGTGTGGAAAAGTGGTGGTAGGAGTTGTGAAATTGTCCCTAAGCAATTGACTACTTTACTAGACCGATAGCAAGTTTTATGTGGGAGAGGCATAAGCTAACATAATTTATCTTCTTGGATCATATGCACTTATGATTGGAACTCTAGCAAGCATCCGCAACTACTAAAGATCATTAAGATAAAACCCAACCATAGCATTAAAGCATCATGTCCCCTTTATCCCATACGCCACAACCCCCTTACTCGGGTTTATGCTTTTGTCACTCAAGCAACCCACTATAAGCGAATCATGAACGTATTGCAACACCCTACAGCGGGAATCCCTCACGCTTGCCCGACATGGAGGGTACAATAGGATAGCAACATAATCACAAGCAAATTAAACCAATCATAGCAATTCATCAATCACCGATAGGGCAACAAAAATCTACTCAGACATCATAGGTTGGCAACACATCAATGGATAATAATATGAAGCATATAGCACCATGTTCAAGTAGAGGGTACAACGGGTTGCAGGAGAGTGGACCGCTGAATATAGAAGGGGTAAGGTGATGGAGATGTTGGTGAAGATGATGGCGGTGTTGGTGTAGATCGCGGTGATGATGATGGCCCCCGGCGGCGTTCCGGCGCCACCGGAAGCAAGGGGGAGAGAGCCCCCCTTCTTCTTCTTCTTCCTTGAGCTTCTCCCTAGATGGGAGAAGGGTTTCCCCTCTGGTCCTTGGCTCCCATGGCGTGGGAGGGGCGAGAGCCCCTCCGAGATTCGATCTGTCTCTCTGTCTCTCTCTGTTTCTGTGTTCCCAGATTCTGCCCTTTCACCGTTTCTTTTATATCCGGAGATCCGTAATACCGATTGGATTGAAACCTTCACCCAGATTTTTCTCCAAAAATTAGCTTTCTTACGGTGTGCCCACGAGGGTTAGGGGCGCGCCCCCTGCCTCGATGCCCCCTCGGGCACCGTCTTGTGTTAATTTTTCTTCCAGAAAATCATAAATATTCCAAAAATATTCTCCGTTCGTTTTCATCCCGTTTGGACTCCGTTTGATATGGGGTTTCTGCGAAACATAAAACATGCAACAAATAGGAACTGGCACTGGGCACTTGATCAATATGTTAGTCCCAAAAATATGATAAAAAGTTGCCAAAAGTATATGAAAGTTGAATAATATTGGCATGGAATAATCAAAAATTATAGATACGACGGAGACGTATCAGCGGGGGATGCAACGACGGCGCCGCCTGCGCTGGTCGTGCCGCCCTTTGTACCGCCTCGCCCAATGTCGGCGGGGCCTGATGGGGCCCCCTACGGCATCCGTGGCTGCGTGCGAGGGGGCCTTCGAAGTGGAAGGATGTGATGTTGCGCTGGATTTCTTCATATGTGCCATAGATGCAGAAAAATGATGATGAAAAATATGACGATGAAGATCGACGCATTATTCACAGCTTTGGGTTCATGGAAGCATTTCCACCTACCTGGCGTGCCAAAGATGTCATGGGTTGACATGATCACCTATGGGGACATGAGCCCCTTTTTGGTTCGGTATGGGGTAGATCATGTTGCACAAAGAGCAGAAGCCATGGGGGAGGCACGAGGGTGATGACGCTGGTGGTTTTTACCTAGGTTCTGGCCATCGTGAGGCATAAAAACCTATCCTGCCTTTGGTACATTGGATTGTGGAACACAACAGCACGCAATGCTCGAGCCCAGCATGCTGGCCTTGAGGGAAGCAGCTACCTGTGTACAAGTGCGAGGGGGTCCGAATCCCTTTCTATGTTGCATTGGACCTCCTTTTATAGCTCAAGGGGTAACCATAGTGGCAAAATAGACTGTGTCTAATGATTCGATAGCTAACAGTGCTATCATACCTAACTTTGGCAGTTAGGACAAAGTGCATTAAATGCACTGCTAGGTGCCGTGTGGAGGGTGAAGCTCGGCAAGCCTGTCGTGCCGCTTAATCCTCTTTCTGCTTATCTGTTCGAGATGCCTCTAGACAAGTGTCAAATGATTGTAATCTATCTTCTAACGGGCCGCCGCGTGCTTAGTGGAGGCCATCTAATCATCTAGGGGCTCGACACCGCATTGACATACGATTTGCGTTTTTGTGTGGTGGAGTGGTGCAGCGGTGGTGCCTTGGCGGGATTTCCTGTCCTTGGCGGTCCCGGCAAGCCTGCCGGGGCAATCTTTGACTTGTCCTTGGGGTGGCCTCGACCAGGACGGGATCTCCTGCCCGGCAAGGGAGTCCTTCCCAGGGCAATGCCTTATTGTCTTGTATGTTAGCTTGGTCTTCTTGATCCTCTCCTTGATCTCACGAAGATCGGTTTCTCTGGATTGTTCTTGCTTTATATGCTTGTGGTCAGAAATGCAATGCCAGCACGCATGTGTATAAGTCTGGTCAATAAGTGCACATGTTTGTTGCACATACATTTTTGTTGATGGGAAAAGCATGCCTCCCAAAAAATCTCTCAATTTAAGCTTTGAGCTCTGGTACCTCTACAAATGTGTGATTCCCTGTGCGAAGGGCCTATCTATTTACTTTATGTGATTTTTATTTTTATTTGAGTCTCCATCTTCTCTTATAAAGCACCAACTAGGGAGTATGATGATCATAACTATGCATTGGATGTAGCTAATATTCGAGTGTGTTTCGTGTGGATCAATGATTGAGCATGATAGACTAGCGATAACTTTCTTTAGTGTTGATATTTTGAAAGACATGGTTGCTTGTTGATATGCTTGAGTATTGAAGTCTTCATGTCAAATATAGGCTATTGCTTTGAACGGGCTAAAAGTCCAAATGTCCATGCTAAAAAAGAAAAGAATATGTGATGAATATGTTAGGCAACATTCCACATCAAAAATTCTGTTTTTATCATTTACCTACTCGAGGACGAGTAGGAATTAAGCTTGGGGATGTTGATATGTCTCCAACGTATCAATAATTTTTTATTGTTCCATGTTGTTATATTATCATTCTTAGATGTTTTACATTCATTTTATAACAACTTTATATCATTTTTTGGGACTAACCTATTGACATACTTCCTGGTGCCAGTTGCTATTTTTTGCTTGTTTTTACTTCGCAGATATCCATATCAAATGGAGTCCAAACGCAGCACAAAATTTTGGAGATTTTTTGTGGACCAAAAGACAACTTGGGAGCCAATGAAGTAGCTGAGGGGAGGCCCATGGGGCCCACCACCCACCTGGGCGCGCCAGAGGCCCCTGGCACACCCTGATTGGTGGTGGGGCCCATGGAGGGCTCCTCCACCGCCCCTCAGCTCTATAGATACTCAACGATTGAAACACAATTCTAGCCGGCGCAAGTTCTAGAACCACGAGATCAAATCTAGAGCCCTATTCCGGCACTCTCCCGGAGGGGAACACAATCACAGAGGAGTTCATTCTCCTCATTGGTGATTCTCCCATGATGCGTGAGTAGCTAGATGGCTTCTTCTCTCTTTTTGATTCTTAATAAAATGTTCTCCTCAATGTTCGTGGAAATCTATTTGATGTAATGACTTTTTGCGGCGTGTTTGTTGGGATCCGATGAAGTGCGAGTTTACGATCAGATCTATCCATGAATATTATTTGAGTTTTCTTTGATCTCTTGTATGCATGATTGTCATAGCCTCATATTTCTTATCAGAATCATTTGTTTAGTTAGGCCAACTAGATTGCTTATTCTTGCAATGGGAAGAGGTGCTTTATGATGGGTTTGATCTTGCGGTGTCCTCACCTAGTGACAGAAGGGGATAGCGAGGCACACATGTATCATTGCGATTAAGGAGAAAAAGATGGGTTCTATTCCTACATGAACAGATCTTGTCTGCATCATGTCATCATTCTTATTGCATCACTCCATTTCTCCATGAACTTAATAGTACAATAGAGGCATGCTGGATAGCGGTCGATGTGTGGAATAATAGTAGTAGATGCAGGCAGGAGTCGGTCTACTAATCTTGGACGCGATGCCTACATACATGATCACTGCCTTGGATATCATCATAATTATTTGCTCTTTTATCAATTTCCCAACATTAATTTGTTTACCCACCATATGCTATTTTCTCGAGAGAAGCCACTAGTGAAATCTACAGCCCCCGGGCCTACATTTTATCATATTGTTTTTAGATCTATTATTCCAAAAACCCCAAAACAAACCTTGCTACACTTTTTCTTTAGTTATTTTATTTCATGTTTTTGCTGGATCTATTTATCCAATCTCATACAATTTAATCTAACATTTTACCGTAGAGGGATTGACAACCCCTCTTACGCGTCGGGTTGCAAGTATTTGTTCTTTGTGTGCAGGTACCATTTACATCGTGTTGCTTGGTTCTCCTACTGGATTGATAACCTTGGTTTCATAACTGAGGAAAATAATTATCGTAGCTTCTTTGCATCATGCCTTCCTCTTTGAGGAAATACCGACGTAGTTTCGAGCCACATCACATATTAGTATGATAGGATGATAGTAGTGGTAATAGTAGAACTAGCAAATTTATAGTGATTGTAACAACAGTGTCGGCGTTCTGGGATCGGGGGTGCCCAGACTTGCCTGCCTGCGGCCCAGCGTGTGGTCCCATCGAGGGCCCGATGCGGTCCAGCTACAAGACCCCAAGGGCAAGACCCTCGCAAGGGCCCCTAGCCTCGTGAGGCGAACGATGCCAAGACCTCCCGAGGAGCTGAGATTTGTATGCAGGTACCCAGCCTCATGAGGCTCTCGTTGACGTAAGCCATGATGACCAAGGCTAGGCGGGCGCCATCGGGTGCAGAGGAGGACAGTTTCCTCTTTGGTGCTAAGGAGGCAAGCACGTGCGCGTGTTCCCAAGGAATCCCCCAAAGGTTTCCATTCCGGTGTAACAAGATCAAGACCACTAGCTCGGTAGGACGGATGTCATCACCGAGCCCACCACTGCGTCATGACCAGAAGCTTCGCAGGCGAAGACCACCTTTCGTCAGGTAGGATGTACTTCTTGTCCAGTTTCGAATTGGCTGTTCTGGAATCCCTTCCCGCCTAAGCTATGAGGAAAGAGGACCAAGGCCACTATAAATACACGATAGTCTCCAACATCGAGAGGGATCCGATTCTAATCCTCTGGGAGACTGATCCATCCTCACCCTTAGAGCCCTCGCGAGGTAGCTCATCCATTGTACCTGTTCATCCTCATCCTCCTCGCGAGGCAATCCACCACAAAGCAGGAGTAGGGTTTTACACCACAAGGTGGCCTGAGCCTAGGTAAATCTCTGTGTTCATCCTTTCCCGCCTCGCACAAACTCGATGAGGCCAAGCCATGAGGTGATGAGCTTGAGGCTAAATCTAGGTTAAGTCTTCACATAGGCGCCAGAGTTCGAACGTTGTTGGGTCCGCGGAGCCCCTATTCCGACATTTGGCACACTAGGTAGGGGCATGTCAAATCTCCTTCTTCCGCTTCCTTTCATCTTCGCTTCAATGCTCCCATGGTCGTTGCCTGCCGAGTCCGCACCGAGTGCCAGGCTACTCGCGTCGCCCAGACGGCGCCCGTGGCCATTGAGGGAGTCCTGGACTAAGGGGTCCTCGGACAGCCGGACTATATACTTGGTCCGGACTGTTGGGCTATGGGGATACAAGATAGAAGACTTCTTCCTATGTCCGGATGGGACTCTCCTTTCCGTGGATGGCAAGCTTAGTGATTCAGATATGTAGATTCCTTTCTCTGTAACCGACTTTGTGTAACCCTAGCCCCCTCCGGTGTCTATATAAACTGGAGGGTTTAGTCCGTAGGACAACAATCATAACCTCATAGGCTAGACTTCTAGGGTTTAGCCATTATGATCTCGTGGTAGATCAACTCTTGTAATACTCATATTCATCAAGATCGATCAAGCAGGAAGTAGGATATTACCTCCATAGAGAGGGCCCGAAGCTGAGTAAACATTGTGTCCCCGCCTCCTGTTACCATTAGCCTTAGACGCACAGTTTGGGGGCCCCTAATCGAGATCCGCCGGTTTTGATACCGACATTGGTGCTTTCATTGAGAGTTCCGCTACGTCGTCACCAGAAGGATTGATAGCTCCATCAATCAGCTACAACAACACAGTCCAGGGGGATCTTCCTCCTCGGACAGATCTTCATATTCGGCGGCTTCGCACTGCGGGCCAACTCGCTTGGCCATCTAAAGCAGATCGGTAGCTACGCCCCTGGCCATCAGGTCAGATTTGGGAGCCTGAATTTTGTGGCCGATATCTGTGGAGACTTGATCTTCGACGGGTTCGAGCCCATGAAGATTGCCCCTGGCCACCACGATGAACATGACCTAGATCTATCATCTGGATGCGTGCAGGAGATAGCGCATGTGACCGCCCTGTCCCTAGAGCCGGAGTGGACTGCGTCGTCCGAAGACAGGAAGCTTAACCCCACCGCGGAGGCCGCAGATTCAGCGGCCCTCGAGTCGCACACAGACCCAACATCGGGCTCGGCTTGTGTCACCGGAGCCTCGGACTTGTCTACGGCGATGGGTTCCAGACCGCGTGCATCCGCGTCCATCGAACCTGATTGGGCACCGATCTTGGAGTTCAGCTCCGCAGACATCTTCCAGCACTCGCCTTTTGGTGACGTGCTAAACTCATTAAAATCCCTCTCCTTGTCGGGGAACTCTCAGCCGAACTATGTCCGGCTTGAATGGGAAGTGGACGATGAAGAACTTCGTTTCCCACCCACCACCCACTTTATAGCCACTGTCGACGACTTAACCGACATGCTTGATTACGACTCCGAAGACATCGACGGTATGGAAGACAATGTCGGAGAGGAGCAGGAACCACCGCATACAGGGCGTTGGACAGCCACCTCCTCGTACGACATATACATGGTGGATACACCCAAAGTAAACAGCGGCGATAATGAAAACCTAGTCGAGGATAAACCTCCTGAGATACAGCCAAAACGCCGACGTCGGCGGCGCCCCTCTAAGGCACGCCATAGTAAAAACAACAACACCGTCACAGGAGAAAATAACACTCCGGACGATGCCGAAGACGATGAAGACCCCATAGAGCCAACCTCCAAACAGGAGGAACGGGAAAATGGGCAAGCTAGCCCTGATGAATAGGCCACGAACGAAGATGTGGAGGACAGTAATTACCTTTCGCTCTCCGAGGACGAGGTGAGCCTCGGCGACGAAGACTTTATCATGCCCGAGGAGCCAGTCGAGCAGGAGCGCTTTAAGCATCGGCTAATAACCACTACAAGGAGCCTGAAACAGAAGTAGCAGCAGCTTCAAACTGATCAAGATCTGCTCAATGAAAGATGGACTGATGTCCTGGCAGCCAAGGAATATGGCCTCAAGCGCCCAATCAAAAGCTACCCAAAGGACAAACTGTTACCACAGTTCGATGACGAGGCGCTGGAGCCCATCCTTCCAATGCATAATGCGGCTGGCCGACCACCACGTGAACGGGACAAAGCGACACCTCGAGCCGAACACCAGCCCGCACCACCTCGCCGAACAAACAGAAATACAACAACTCGGGGATATACACATGACCTGCGTCATGACTTGGAAAATAGTGCAGGTCAGACAAGATCGATCTATGGATCACGGGGGAGTTCCCCTACGCGCTATGACAACCACCTGGCCGGACGTGACAAATATAATCACGACCGAGCCAAAAACCATAGACAAACTCCATCTGAGCTACGTCACGACTTGGCCCGATATAGAGGCGCCGCACCCCCCCCCCCTTTGCTTCACTGATGAAGTAATGGGACACGATTTCCTAGAAGGGTTTAATCCCATGAACATCGAATCATATGATGGAACGACAGACCCCATGGTATGGATTGAGGACTTTCTTCGCCATATTCATATGGCCCGCGGTGATGATCTTCACGCCATCAAATACCTCCCGCTCAAACTCAAGGGACCAGCCAGGTACTAGTTAAACAGCTTGCCCGAAAACTCCATTAGCAGCTGGGAGGACCTGGAGGACGCCTTCCTCAACAACTTCCAAGGCACGTATTTCCGACCTCCGGATGCCGATAACTTAAGTCACATAATCCAACAGCCCGGAGAGTCAGCCAGGAAATTCTGGACTAGGTTCTTAACTAAAAAGAACCAGATCGTCGACTGTCCGGACGCCGAAGCCCTAGCGGCCTTTAAGCACAACATCCATGACGAATGGCTGGCCAGACACCTCGGCCAGGAAAAACCTAAGTCCGTGTTAGCCCTTACGGCACTCGTGACCCGCTTCTATGCGGGCGAAGACAGCTGGCTATCCCGTAGCAACAACAATTCAAGAGAACCTGGCACTTCTGAAGCCACAAACAGCAACGGCAAGCCCTGACGCAATAGACATAAGCGTCAAAACAACGGTGACAACACCGAAGACACGGCGGTCAACACCGGGTTCAGTGATTCTAAGTCCGGTCAGCGAAAGAAGCCATTTAAGAGAAATAATTCGGGCCCGTCCAGTTTGGACCGCATACTAGATCGACCATGCCAAATACATGGAACTCCTGATAAACCAGCCAATCATACCAACAGAGAATGTTGGATCTTCAAACAGGCCGACGAGTTAAACGCCGATAATAAGGAGAAAGGGTCGCAAAGCAATGATGATGACGAGGAACCCCGTCCACCGAACACAGGGGGATAGAAGAAAATCCCCCCCCAAGTAAAAACGATGAACATGATATACGCCACCCATATCCCCAAGAGGGAGCGCAAGCATGCACTCAGGGACGTCTACGCGATGGAGCCAGTTGCCCCAAAGTTCAACCCATGGTCGTCCTGTCCAATCACCTTCGATCGCAGGGACCATCCGACCAGTATCCGTCATGGCGGTTCGGCCGCTCTGGTCCTCGACCCAATTATTGACGGATTGCACCTTATGCGAGTCCTCATGGATGGTAGCAGCAGCCTGAACCCGCTCTATCAGGATACAGCGTGCAAAATCGGTATCGATCCCTCAAGGATCAAGCCCACAAAAACCACCTTTAAAGGTGTCATACCAGGTGTAGAGGCCTGCTGTACGGGCTCAATCACACCGGAAGTGGTCTTCGGATCTCCGGATAATTTCCGAAGCAAAGAGTTGATCTTCGACATTGTCCCCTTCCGCGGTGGCTATCACACACTACTCGGACGAACCGCATTTGCTCGCTTCAATGCGGTGTCGCACTACGCTTACCTCAAGCTCAAGATCCCTGGACCACGTGGTGTTATAACAGTCAATGGAAACACAGAACGCTCTCTCCGTACCGAGGATCACACCGCGGCCCTTGCAGCAGAAGTACAAAGCGGCCTTTTCAGGCATAACCGCAGTTCAACAGCCAAGCTTCCGGACACCATCAGGCGAGTCCGGACTACTCTGCAGCAGGACAGTCCAGCTCGTCCAGAGCTTGACTAGCAATTTGGCCTCCATCCCAGTCCCAACAAGGCGGCGATGCTCGTGCCACGCGTACATAACTACGCACTTATAATACCATGGGCATGGACGGAGGCACAGCTAGACCGCGGTCTGTAATGCAGCTCAACCGCTCCTGGACCCGCATACCTTTACTTTTCCTTTTTCTTTCAGGTTTTTCTCTTTCCGAGGCTTGTTATGATAACCTGATCATCGGACCTATCAAGGGATGGATACACCAAGAAGGCAAAAAGCTTTGACGTACGAGGGAACCCCCAGGTGGTCTCTACTAACGATCATTTTACCTGTTTTACAAACCCACACGCAGCTCGCCCTTGGTAATGGTATGTCAAATAGCCTTATTTGCTTATCACATTACTTGTACAAATACGCCTTGACGTATTAATCAAATTACAATGGAAAATAATTCGCAGCTCAATTTTTGCGGCGTCAACTTATTACTTGATTTTTCCCTTGTCTTTATATTTTTTATCAGTTGCACCCGTACACTCTGGTATGCCTTAATTCGCTAGGGGCTTCATCATACCCCACGATATGGCAATAAAGTCCGAACACTTTCATAGTACAGTTCAGCACCCCAAACTTATAACAGTATATGCATCGGCTCCGAATCATGTCTTTGGTCAATACTTGGGTTTCCCAGCTCGTGTGCTTACTACCTTATGTTCCGCTATATCGGCTAGGGTAGTAAAGGGAGAACTACTGCGATTGTGTCCCGGTTCTTCTGGACGAGCACCTCAATAGAGAAAGCCGAAAACTTACTATCATGATGCGGCAAGAGCTGGTCAGCTGTTCGAGAGGTTTCAAATACTTAGAGATTTTTTCTGCATTATGCGAGGAATAAGTTTTTATCCGATCCGGCGTGTATAGCGCCCCAAGTCCGGACTTCCGAACACTAGGGGCTGCGCCTAAATTTTTGTTGTCAAACTCCTATGGCTAAGTGAGGGTGATAAAGCCGTATAGTATGATTGCCTTGTTCGTTGCGCTAAACACCTCCTTTAAGGACCAAACTCTGGAGTAAAGAGTGTGTAGATTTATCCCGAACACCCCCATACTACCTACATGGGGGCAGAAGCCGACTACTGGCCAACTCTCAGATTTAACAAAACGGTCGCACAGGAGGTAAAATTTTAAATAACAGACATTATATTACATAACAGATCTGTTACATCTTACGGGACAGGTTAACATGAGTGTGTTCATGGGAATATGATATCCTTAGCACATTGCTCCGCCACAAGGCGGGATCCCTCCAGGACACTGTCAAAATACAATTGGGGTTGGCAGTGCTCCTTGCCCTCAGGTGGTCCCTTGGTCATCACTTCGTGGCGTGCAGCTTCACCCAATACATCTTGGTGCGGGCCAAGGCCATTCTCGCACCTTCAATACAGACCGACCGCTTGATTGCTTCAAGCCAAGGGCAGGCACTGACGAGCCGCTCCACGAGTCTGAAGTAGCTGCTGGGCATGGCTTCGGCAGGCCATAGCCGGATTATCAAATCCTTCATGGCTAGTTCGGTCGCCCTATACAGCTCGACCAGCTGTTTCAGCTGATCGCTAAAGGGCACTGGATGCTCTGGTCCAATGTATTGAGACCTGAACAACTTCTCCGTAGAGCTCCCCTCTTCGGCTCGATAGAATTCTGTGGCGTCTGACACGCTATGCGGCAGTACCGCAAAGGCCCCTAGAGAACTCCAAATCCTGGTCAGTAAGAGGAACTTTTCCTTCACATATTTGCTCTGCATTATAAAAGCCTTACCCCGCCGTGATTTTCTTGGCCGCTTAGATTTCCTGGAGGGTGCCCTGGGCTTCGGCTCGGGCCTCTTGTGCGCTCTGGCGGGCCTTGGCAAGTTCAGACTCTCGATCCTTAAAATCGCGCTCCAAGGACTCATACTTTTTGACGGTGTCCTAGAGCTCTTGTTGGACCTCAATGACGCGAGCCTCATGCTTTTCACGTGCGGCCTTTTTGTTACCCGCCAAGTCCTCGGCCTCGGCCAATGACCTTTTGAGAGCCTCTGCCTCAGTCGTTGCCCCTAACAAATATTATGACACTTCAGTCAAAACAAATCGTTCATTACACCTGAATTTAGACAAGGTTAAATACATACCTTTGCTTTCCTCCAGCTGCTTCTTCACGCGGCCAAGTTCTTCCTCGGCCCGCTCCAGATTCTGCTTCAGTCCGGAGACTTCTGTAGTGTGAGCGGTCGCAGCCAGCAGTGACGGCTGCTTATTCACATAGACATATCAGATTAGACTCCTGCAAAAATTATTTGATCCACTGTTCGGCTTTTCTTTCCGAACACCGGACAGAGTATCAGGGGCTACTGTCTATGCTATGACATTCTTTTTACAATTATATTACTTACCTCAAAGCCTGTTAGAAGGCTAGTGCAGGCTTTGGTCAATCCGCTTTTTGCGGACTGGATCCTCTCAATCACTATACCCATAAGGGTACGGTGTTCTTCAATAATGGAAGTGCCTCGAAGCGCTTCCAGCAAAGTGTCTGGTGCCTCTGGTTGGACAGAGGTCACCGGCGGGATAGGCACACCCCCTTCCTTCGAAGGAGGCTGCTCGCCTGATTCCGGAGCCATAGGGGTCTCTGGAATTATATTTGGATCAGGGCTGAATTGAATATGGCCCCCATCATCAGTACCCATGGGGGTCTGCTCCCCCATGTGTCCGGCAGCCGAGGCTTCACCCTCTAGCGCCTCCCGGACTGCCTCTGGATTCTCTCCTGGGCCGGGGATCCTTCGGGACGACGCTTCGGCACCATCCATGTCCCGGGGAGAGGTGGCCGATGGAAGGGTCCCGCTGTCCATCGCCGCTGGGTCCAGCGAATCTTCCGAGGATAAGGACCGCTCGAGGTTGGACCGAGCCGTACTGCAAATGCATAAATCAGCACATTAAAACAATACAATAAAGAGGCCGTATACATGAACGTTCCGGATATTTACGATTTGGCCAGGGGCTTCCCCTGGGTTCCCACTCCCAACTGCTGTTGGTGGCTGCTGTGGAGTTGTCCGGAAGGGAAGCTTTCCCCTTCTTGGACGCCTCAGCCTCCAGGTGCGTGGAGGCCGTCCTCTTCTTTCTCCCTCCTGCAGGGGGAATGGATTTACTCTTCTTCTTCCTCCTCCTCCTCATCGTCTTTGGCGATGGAGGAGTGAGCCTCGGCGTCTTCGGACGTCGCGTCCGAAGTACCCTTGCAACGGAGACCACCTCTGGTCCCCTTGGCCTTTTTATTGGCCTTCTTCTCCGGCACCTCATAAGGTGCCGGAAAAAACATCTTCATCAGAAGCGGGGTTTCTGGGCCTTCGAGCAGCGGAGCCGGACCGTTTATCTGCTCTGCTATCTCTATCCAGGCCTGAAAAAATTGATAGGGAGGCTTAGATTCCTTCCTCAAATATGCCAGTAAAGGGTATACCTTGAAAACATGAAAGAAGTTACCGGGTTAGCCTGGCGATTTAAGGTAAGCCCACGATCCTCGGTCGTGGGCGGTGGTTTCTCGTCGGCCTTGAAGAGCACCTTCCAGATGTCTTCATGCATCATGCCGAAGAGCTCTAGTAGCGTCTGGTACTTGGCCGCATTGAACTCCCACAAATAGCAAGTCCGGCATTGGCATGGAAGGATCTGGCTAACGAGCATAACCTGGATCACGTTGACGAGTTTGATTCTCTTGTTTATCATGTTTTGGACGCACGCTAGAGCGATGCCAGCTCGTCCGAAGAGCCCCAGGCCAGGCCTTTCTCTTGCCAGGAGGTGAGCCGCATCGAGGCTCTGGATCGGAATGCGAGGGCCGCTGCCCAATTGGTGCGGCGCGGCTCGGTGATGTAGAACCACCCCGGCTGCCACCCTTTTATAGTCTCCACAAAGGAGCCTTTGGGCCACGTGACATTGGGCATCTTGCCCACCATGGTGCCTCCGCACTCTACTTGCTGGCCGCTCACCACCTTTGGCTTCACATTGAATGTCTTCAGCCATAGGCCGAAGTGAGGTGGGATGCGGAGGAAAGCCTCGCACACGACAAATAATGCCGAGATGTTGAGGATAGAGTTGGGGGCCAAATCATGGAAGTCCATCTCATAGTAGTACATCAGTCCGCAGACGAACCAGTGGAGGGGGAATCCTAGCCCACGGACGAAGTGTGTGATAAACACCACCCTCTCTTGGGGCTCCATGGTAGGGACGATCTGACCTTTGGCCGGAAGCCGGTGAGTGATTCCCTTGGCTAAGCACCCGGCCTCCCGGAGCTTCTTGATGTCCTTCTCCTTAACGGAGGAGG
Source organism: Triticum dicoccoides (assembly GCF_002162155.2). Taxonomy (NCBI): domain Eukaryota; kingdom Viridiplantae; phylum Streptophyta; class Magnoliopsida; order Poales; family Poaceae; genus Triticum; species Triticum dicoccoides. The sequence continues at coordinate 396,752,194 of NC_041391.1, read as the reverse complement.
CCATCCACTTGCCTCCTGGTCCAGATCCAGACAAGATTGGAGTGCTTTTTTGGGCAGAGAAGGCGAGAGCTTGGGCGCTGGAGCTCGAGGATGGATGAGCAGAGGAAGGAGAAGGTGTGGGTGAAAGAGGATGAATCCTTATCCCTTTATAAAGGCAATAAAAGTCATGTGCCCATTCCCCAAGCGCCGTGCGGATGACACGGTTGGGTTACCCATGCCCGTATTGATGAGAATCACGCGATAAGGGGACACAATCTCTGCTTTGACAAGACGTGCCAATAAAACCGCACCTCGAAATACGGAGCGACATGCTAAAAAACGGTTCGAATAATGACCGGGCAGTGGCGTGATGTCACGCTACAAAAAGTTGTCAGCGGATTGGACTCGTGAAATATTATACTCTCTACGGTTGTGTGTGGTACTTGTTTTGCAGAGCCGAACACGTTTTCTATGTTCGGAAGGCTATGTTGGAGTATTCGGAGAAGGAACACGCCTTGCAATGCCGGAGACAATCTGTGCGTCGGGCTCATCATCATTGAAGCCTGGTTCAGGGGCTACTGAGGGAGTCCTGGACTAAGGGGTCCTCAGATAGCCGGACTATATACTTGGTCCGGACGGTTGGGCTATGGAGATACAAGATAGAAGACTTCTTCCCGTGTCCGGATGGGACTCTCCTTTGCGTGGATGGCAAGCTTGGTGATTCGGATATTTAGATTACTTTCTCTGTAACCGACTTTGTGTAACCCTAGCCCCCTCTGATGTCTATATAACCAAAGGGTTTAGTCCGTAGGACAATGATCATAACCTCATAGGCTAGACTTCTAGGGTTTAGCCATTACGATCTCGTGGTAGATCAACTCTTGTAGTACTCATATTCATCAAGATCAATCAAGCAGGAAGTAGGGTATTACCTCCATAAAGAGGGCCCGAACCTGGGTAAACATTGTGTCCCCTGCCTCCTGTTACCATTAGCCTTAGACGCACAGTTCGGGAGCCCCTACCCGAGATCCGCCGGTTTTGACACCACCAGCTGTAGTGCTCCATGCCGCTCCGCTCCTTCCGCGGCTAACTCTGCCACTGACCCTGCCGCTCAAAAGCAGCAGGACTCGTTGTTGCCGCCCGCCATGTAGATCGACGGCCGCACCATCACTCCTCCCCTCACTCCTGCCATGGCGTCGTCTTCCCATGCTCGTCGTGGGCCAGCAAACGTGCAGGCTACGCTGCTCATAGCGCGCAAGTTGCTGCATGATAAGCCCATTTCATATATATAATTTGACACCCAAATATAGCATCTGTTGTGATCTGACAATCAATACTTGCTAAGAATTACTGCATATTTTAATGAGAATCATATAAAGGGTTCATTTACTTGTCACTTGTTTCTTTTGCAGAAAAGTTCGCAAAGGCACTATAATCATCAAGATTCCGACTATATGGCTAACCAGAAGAGAGAAGGGCATGAAATAAATAAATCGAGGACTGCACTGAGAAGAAAAGAAGTATCCAAGGGAGCAACATAAAAGAAGAAGGGGATCTTCTTGGGAAGAAATGAATAGAAGAGGAGGGCCAAATCAAAAAGTGGCAGATCAGATGGGGATCAAAATCCCTAGACGCATCCATTCCCAAAGGGGCCCTGGCCACATCTCCATGTCTCCCCCCTCACCACTTCTTCTTCCACCATCGGCCGCCGCCGCAGCCAGGCCCGCGTGGCGGCGCGCCACCGGCACCACCACGCGCCATCCACCACTCAATCTCCACCACTCTTCCACCAGCACCTTCCACCACAAGCCGCACCTCACACCACCACCAACACCACCATCGCATCTCCACCACCTCTGCTGCCCATCGGCTGCTCCTTCTCTCTTCCCTCAATGACCCTGCTTCTTCTCCCTTCTCCAACCTCCTGCTACTGCCTCCTCTTCCCCAAGCCCCGCTGCTGCTTCTTCCTTGTTGTGCCCCTACTTCTTCTTCCCCCTCTCCTTGCTGCTACTCCTTCCTCTCATGTCCCCCTGCTGCTGCTCTTCTTCTTGCGCCGATCTGAAGCTGCTCTCTCTCCAGCACCGCTTTCTGCTTCTCCTCTTGCTGCTGCTACTGCTGCTGCCCCCAACCTCCTGCTGCTATCTCTCTCCACTTCCCCTGCTACCTTTCTTCTCTGAACCTACCTGCTGCTTCTCTCTCTCTCTCTCTCTGAAATTTTTGTAGTACTAAAGATGTGCAAGACAGTGTACTGCAACCTATTAATTGTTCAGTTCAGATGTTTCCTTGTTTAGTATTATTTTGTTGATCTGTGAGTACTAATCTTATGGCTAATATAATTTCATTTTTGTTGTTACTTGTGTAACCTAAACCGTGGTGTAGTATCCTATTCGCATATGTGTGTTTTGTGTGTTGTGTAGTGCCTGTGTTAGTTTTTTACCTGTGATATATATCTTCACAATATAATCGTTTGTGTTGTGATATATTATTGTCCCTGTCATACAATCTTGTTTCTTCCCTCCGTTGTATGTTACCAAGATGTATAAATGTTCAAGTCTTTTTAATGCCCTAGCCATTGATGTTCACTGGTGTTAACATTTTATTTCTCAAGTAAGATGAAAACAATAAAAAAAGGAAGGTGAGTAAAATCCGAATCTACCTTTGCTTATCTGCATTTTCTTTGGCGACAATCATTGATCGTGTAGGTTTTATTTCTGTATTCATAAGCTCAATTTTGTCACCTAGCTTTATCCGAGCACGATCATTGACTTGCCTAGTCCCCGAGGAGAACACGACACTCGCAGTTTGGGCGTTAAAACCCTACTGTACTTACAATTGATCAATTTTGGTGCCGTTGTCGGGGACTGGCGTCGAGCGATTGTGTGAAGCTATAGAGTAGGCTTAGTATGGTTTTTGTTTAAATTTCCAGTCAAATTTATTTCTGCATTTCTTTTACCTTTTTACTTTTTGTTGCTTCAGCTTATTAGGATAATAACCCTCTCACCAGTGTTTGATGTTTGTGAGCGTGTGTAGGATATCTTACTATTTGTAGGCTGATTGACAGTTGCACTTGAACATATTCTTTAGTATGTGATCTTTGGTTGCCAAGTAATTTGGACACGATGACAAGGCCAATTTGGCCATCTATTGAGGCCAAAATTTTTGATTCGAGGCCTGGACTTATTGCTCTTGTCTTGCAGAATCAGTTTAGAGGATTACCCAACGAAGACCCTCATGAGCACACTAGTAATGTTCTGGAGTATGCCAATACAGTCCAGTACCATGGCGTTTCCCAAGATGCTATCAAGCGTATGTTGTTCACATTCTCTCTCAGAGATGCTGCTAAGGACTGGTACTATTCTTTGCCATCAAGATCATACACTTGGGGCGATATTTCGCAAGCTTTCCTACATAGATATTTTCCACTTTACAAGCAAGCTGTAATTCATGACCAGATCCTCAGTTTTGCGCAAGATGGAAGTGAGAGCTTGTATGCAGCTTGGAAGAGATATAAGTATTTTCTTAGAAAATGTCCTACTCATGGGCAAAAGGATTGGTTAGTGCTTCAAATATTCTATAGAGGGCTGACACATGCTTCAAGAGATCTTATTGATATGTCAGCTGGTGGAACAATCATGAACAAGACTGTTGAGGGTGCAATTATTCTCATTGAGAGCATTGCCTTCCACCAAATGCAATTGGGTTATGAGGCCTAGTTCAAATCCGAAGGTTGCAAGCTGTGTGCAATCAGAAGTTGTGTGTTCCATAAGTGAAAAGAAATCATCCATGGTGCCTAATATTCAAAACCAGCATGTTTCATTCCAGGGACAACAACATTTCAGAACTGAATTAGAGCCTCCATATAGAAACATTGATCTTACTTCAATTATCCTTGATGATGATTAGGATATTTTCTAAGATGATGCAACCACTGTAGATCAGATGGATACCACAGTAGCAGATCCAATACCTCATGGCAATGAAACTGTTCAGAATGAGTGAAAGTTGCAAGAAGAGGTTTATGAGGAACCTGGTCTGGTTGACGCTAAGTTGAGACAGCAAGATATGTTGAAATTCACTTGTGTTAGTCAGCTATGTGACTGGTGGAATTTAGTCGTGTCACCAATTGCCCACACTTGTGTTACAACGGTATGTGGACTATTTGTCAAGAAGAAATCATTAGCTCCACCAATGGTTACCTCTATCACAGTTAAAGTGAGTATCTCAGAGAAGAATAGTGAAGCTGAGAATCGAACTCCTGCACATACAATTAAGCAAGTCGGAGACATTCCAAGGAGAGAGATACAAGAGGTTGAGTCAAGTTTAGAAGAGGTGATACTTCAATATCCTAAGAAGATCCCATGTGTTGCTGAGCTACATGACTGGTGGAAGTCATTGGTGTCATTGTTGAAACTTAGCAGTGATGGTGATGAGGAGAACATTGCTCAGAAAGATAGTGAGGTAGTGATCTCAACACCCCTACCAGATCATGTCAGTGAATATTCACAGATGGGGAAACTTTAGACTCAATTAGGTGTTGCTGGTAGTAGCACCATAGAAGATCCAGAGGAAGAGAGACCTCAACTTGAAGAAGAAATACTCGAAGCCAAGGCACAAGATGATCCAGATCTCAACAACCCAAGTGATCAAGTCGAAGACCTTGAAGATCCAATGTATATCATTCCTGAAGAAGTAAAAGAAGCTCTTGCAGTTGAACTTAAAGAACCAGAAATTCATTTGCCCGTCGTCATACAAGAGCGTGATGTAGCAGGTTTATCTAATCCTCTCGAGGACATGCGTCCTTATGATTACTTTGCTTCTACCTTGCATTACATGATACCATCACTTAAGATTGATTTGAAAACTCATTTGCTTGGATATGATGATACATACACTGTTGGTGGCATTGCTCTCATTTATGTTGATGACACTTATTCTCTTCATGCTAACCTATGCTTAATGATAAATATCATCCTCATGTTAGTCTTGAGCTTGCGGATTCCTATCATACTCGTCATGTTCTATATTCCTATGCTTATATAATTAGATATTAGATTGATGACTTAGAGGGCATCGACCCTTGTGATGCCCCCGATTCAATCGTACACTAATCATGCACGCAAATGTGTACGATCAAGATCAGGGACTCACGGGAAGATATCACAACACAACTCTAGACACAAATCATAATAATACAAGCTTTATATTACAAGCCAGGGGCCTCGAGGGCTCGAATACATAGCTCTATACATAAGAGTCTGAAGCAACAATATCTGAGGACACACATAAGTTAAACAAGTTTTGCCTTAAGAAGGCTAGCACAAACATCAACGATCGAAGAGGCAAGGCCTCCTGCCTAGGACCTCCTAACTACTCCTGGTCGTCGGCGGCTGTCACATCCCTAGTCTGGTAAGACCTAGACTAGCTAGTCATTTGTGCATCATGTTTAAATTCCATTTAATTTTGAAATGAGGATTTGTGAAACCCTCAGAATCATTTTTGGAAATGACCCAAATAAAAATTGTTCCAAAAAGGTCCAAGGAAATGTTCATGTTGCTCTCTGAAAATATTGGTCAGAGGTAAAATTCAAACAAATATTTTAGGAGCTCATGGATATTTAATTTTGGCCATTTGGATTAATCTGATAATTATTTGCTTTGGATATATATTGTTATATATATATAAAATATGGTCCAAAAATTATGCCATTTATAAAGGAGCTCTCGAATAATACCACTAGCTTCTATAAGAATTGGCATAAGAAAATAAATTGATTTAGTATTATTACTAAATCAAAACATATGTCAGAAAAATAGAAAAGAGAACAGAAATAAAAAGGGATACTTACCTGGGCCTCCTCCCTGTGCCGCCCAGCAGCAGCCAGCGCCGGCCCAGCCCACTGGCCCCTCCTCTGTCGTCTTCGTCCTCGACAGGGGGATGGGCGCGTGCCCGATGCGCGCGCGCTCCGCCGCGCCACGCCACCTCCCTCTCTTCTTGCCTGGCGCCTCCTCGTCGCCCTGGAACGCCCCGGACGTCGCCACGCCCCCCGTACCCTCTCACTCTCTCTCGTTCCTTCCCCCCTCCTCTGCTCTCTCTCTCGCGCGCAGCCGAGCAGAACTCATCGCCGCCGTCCACCGTAGCTGTAGCCACAGCCCCCCCTTCGCCTCTCCGACACGCGCACGAGCTCCGCCACGACTCCCTCGTCCTCTCCGTCAAGCCACAAGACGCCGGACGCCCCGTGGAGCCGTCGCCGTCGCCTTCATCACCTCCGGCCGCCGCAGATCGCCATCGCCGTCGATTCGCCGCACGCAGGACGTCCCCGAGCACACTGGCCTGCTCTGCGAGTCCGCCGTGAGCCCCTCTTCCTTTCCCCTCACCTCTCTCTCTCGCGCGTGCCCTGTAGCCGCTGCCCCGCGAGCGCCCGAAGCCGCCGTCCGCCATGGCCGGCGAGCTCCGTGCCCGCGAGCACCTCCGCCTCGCGTAGTAGCTCCGACGTGCTCCTGCTACCTCGTAGCTAGCGCCTGTGCTCTCCGTTCGCTTGAACGCGAGCTGCAGCCCCACGCCCGCGCTATCCCGAATTCCGGCCGCCGCCGAAGTCGACGCTGCGCTCGACTCAGGCCACGCCTCACCCTCCCCCTGCCACGGTTGGATGCGCACGAGCCCCAGCTCCTCGTAGATGGGCTCGGCCCTCGATTTGATCGCCGGAGCCACCGTTACGATCAACGCCGCCGCGTTTGTGCTCTCGCCGGCGTTGAACTCCGGTGAGATGACGTGGCCCGCCATTAGCAGCTAACAACCCGCTTAGTTAACCCCCTGACACTGACGTGTGGACCCCACACGTCAGGTTTGACCCCAGTCAGCCGCAGTTGACTGCTGACGTCGTGCTGACGTCATGCTGACGCAATTATTTATTTTCTGGAATTAAAATAAATCAGGAAATTCCAGGAAATGATTTAAACTTCAAAAATTCATATCAATTCAACCGTAGCTCAGATTGAAATAATTTATATATGAAAAATTATCAAAAAAATGTAATCTATCCATCTGTACTAGTTTCATGCATGACAAACCAACTTATACATGCTGAATATGAGAAAACACATTACGGCATATTAAGAGACTTATTTTAGACTTGCATTTGAGCTTTTGGTTCAAATGGACTTCAAACCAAATGATTACTAGTTGCATTAGCTCAAACAACATCACATCTACATGCCATGTTCATGCATCGTGTTGTTGCATATGTTTGTGATTGATTGCCGACATTGTTCCTTCTCGATAGGTCGTGCTCCGGAGACGTTCCCGAGTACCTGTCTATGAAGCAGTGCCTTCCTTGTTGATCTACCAGGCAAGCAAACCCCCCCTTGTTCATTCCAATAAAATCCTACTCTCTCGCTCCTGCTCTCAGTTATTGCATTAGGACAACAACGATTCATCTGCTACTTTGTGCTGCGGTAGTTGAACCCATTCCTCTGCATGACCTGTCATTGCCACAGTAAATAGTTGAAACCCACTAGCATGTGTAGGAGTTGATTGAGCCATGTTGTGTTCCTACCATGCTATGCCTGCTATTGCTTAGAGTTGTGTCAGGTCTGGTTCATTGGGATGAATTGGAGTGTTACGGTATGTTCTGATGCTGAGAGTGAAGTGTGTGAACACGATTTGGTAAAGGTAGCGGTGAGAGGCCATGTAGGAGTACATGGTGGGTTGTCTCACTGGAACAGTCCTTAAGCACTGAGTTCTATGTATGTTGTCCAATGACTCGATACTACCACACATTGGGCTCCGGGCGCTCCAAGCCCTCTCGACTTATTAACCAACTTGATCTCTGTCCAGGAGTCGCAACTAGTTTCTGGTGTTTGTAGGCAGTGTTAGTAGTCTACCAAGTGGCACCCGGCCAGGTGGGCTTGGGACAGACTAGGCACAAGTGGCACGGTGTACCAAGCGTAGATCCATCCGGCGAGGTGGGCTTGGGAACCCTGCACGCATCGTTTGGGGCCGTGAGTGAAACCCCGACCGGATCTCCTTGCGGATGGAACCCGAATAGGCGATAAACCTGGACTAGAGTCTTGTGTGGTTAGTCAGGTCGTGGCCGACACCCTCGCCAGGCTTCCGCTTGAAGGTTGTCGAGATACATGACGTGTACATGGCGGTAAGTGGCGAGAGCGTGTGTGAAGAAGTACACCCCTGCAGGGTTAACATGATCTATTCGAATAGCCGGGTCCGCGGTTATGGACTTCTTGGATTCTTACATGGTACATAGACAACTTGAAGGGTATACTCTAAAAAGCTCAAGACAAGTGTGAGTGCTATGGATGGCCTTCTCGTAGGGAGACGGGGATGAATCCATAGTAGTGTATTGTGTGGTGATTAGTGGACTCGTGTGCGCCATATCACCTTAAAGAAGTTCTGGTAGTCGTAGAACAGGATAGCCACTGAGTCAAAGCTGGCTTGCTGCAACTAAACTCCACATTACTCTCTTGATACAAATGCATGTATGATAGGATCTGATGTAAGTCTTGCTGAGTACCTTTGTACTCATGTTGCTTTATTTATGTTTTTGCAGCGGAGACTTCGGTCTTACTAGTGTTCTCATGGACTTCGAGTAGTAGCTTGTACCTCAGCTACGATCTTGATCGAACGTTGTAGATAGTCAGGCTTTCAGCCTTTTTCATTTATAGATGTCTGTACTCAGACATGTAATGCTTCTGTTTGTTGCTTGATTGCTCTGAATGTTGGGTCATGTGACCCCTGTTTGTAATAAATGCTATGATGGCTCTTTGAGCCTTATCTATATGAGTTGTTGAGTTATGCTGTGATGCCATGTTGTACAGCACATACTTGCATGTTATGCGTACGTGTAATGTGTATTGCTATGTGTGGGATCTGACTATCTAGTTGTTTATCCTTAGTAGTCTGTCTTACCGGGAAATGTCTCCTAGTGTTTCCTTTGAGCCCTGGTAGCTTGCTACTGCTCCGGAACACTTAGGCTGGCCGACATGTGTCCTTATTCGTTCCTGTGCCTGTCCCTTCGGGGAAATGTCACGCGATGAATACCGGAGTCCTGTTAGCCCGCTACAGCCCGGTTCACCGGAGTCCTGTTAGCCCAGTGCTACAGCCTGGATTCACTCGCTGATGACCGACACGTTCGATGCTGGGTCATGGATGCCTGTCCCTGTAAGTTAGTGCCACTTTGGGTTTACGACTAGCCATGTCAGCCCGGGCTCCTTGTCATATGGATGCTAGCGACACTGTCATATACGTGTGCCAAAAGACGCAAACGGTCCCGGGCAAAGGTAAGGCGACACCCGTGGGGATACCGTGCGTGAGGCCGCAAAGTGATATGAGGTGTTACATGCTAGATCGATGTGGCATTGAGTCGGGGTCCTGACAGCCTTGGTATCAGAGCCTGACTGCCTGTAGGATTACCAAGCCAAACTGGTCGAAGTTGAGTCTAGAAATTCTTTAGTTATGTAAGGGAATTGATTGTGGGAAGGAACGTAAGGCTCCTTTTACTCCTTTACCTCATGGCCTTCTGATCTGAGTCGTCCTATCTTTCCTACGGGGTTAAGGAACTAGGCTTTCTCCCTCGTCTATCAGGATCACGTGTTACTACTCCGTAGTTCCATAGGATTGGTTGATCAGAGTCATACCCCAGTTTTGAGTATTTCCGGTGTAGTCTGTTTAGTATGATCTCAGAACCTTGAGTAATGCTGATGAGTATGTTACCACCCCATTTTTAGCAGGATGTCTCATTCTGAGCATTTTACTGCCGTTATGCTGCTGGAATTTCCCTAGGAGTTCGAGTGATACCAATTCCTTGTCCTACATTCTACAGTCTATAGTTAATGTTGATTCCGTCCCTAGTTTCGTTTCTCAGGATGTCATCAAGTTCTATTGTTCGTAGCCAGAAGCATGGAGATGGTAGGGATGAGGATCCTCCCGACCAGCCTTCGCTCACAGAGTTCATGTTAGAAATGGAGAGGAGCAAGCGTGAGTCCAACCGCTTGTTGGCACGTATCGAGGAGAATACCGCACATCGGTTCAAAGGGTCTGCAACCATTCATGACTTCATTCGCTTGCACCCACCCACCTTTCATCATTCCATCGAGCCACTCGATGCAGATGACTGGCTCCGTAGCATCACTCATAAGCTGCGTTCCGCGAACGTAGCTGAAGATGACAAGGTCACTTATGCCACATACCACCTAGAAGGTCCTGCTAGTCTTTCGTGGCAGAACTATGAGGCTATGCTTCCAGCTGACCAGACTCCCACCTGGAGGGATTTCGTTGAGGCTTTTCGCGAGCATCACATTCATGTAGCCCTCATCGATCGCAAGAGAGAAGAGTTCTGTAGTTTCACCCAGGGTAAGATGGCTGTTGATGCTTACAGTAAAGAGTTTGAGAACCTTGCCTGTTATGCCACAAAAGAGGTGTCCACGGACGCCAAGAAGCAGGCTAGGTTCCGGAAGGGTCTCAACCCCAAGTTGCGTCGTGATCTCCACCTGCATTATTGTGATACATTCCAAGCCCTTGTGAACAAAGCCATTAATGCAGAGACAGCTCAGCTCACTTACGAGGAGTCTCGTAAGCACACCCGGGATTTGGGATCTTCCTCCGGTTCTAGCTCTCGGAAGCGCCGGATTTGGGTTCCAAACTCCGCTCTTCCTTCCGGATATGTACCGAGGCCATCTTATGTGGCACCTCATCCAATTCAGCAGTATGCTCCACCCAGGCCTATTGGTGGACCGCCTTCCAATGCGGGTCCACATCCTACCTCCAAGATTTGTTACAAGTGCGGAGAGCCAGGCCACATTGCCCGTATTTGCACTCAGACCAGAGTTGCTCCACCCCAGCCCAAGAAGTCTATTGGCCATGGTAAGCCATCACGCAAGATGATCAGTGCCAAGTCAGCTCCCACTGAACATGGACGTGTGCATCACGTCTTAGCTAAAGACGCTCATGATGATCCAGATGTCGTTCTTGGTACACTCCTTGTTAACTGTCATCCAGCATCAGTTATGTTCGATACTGGAGCGTCTCATTCCTTCATTTCTGAAAGCTATGCCCGCTTGCACGACATGTCATTTTGTGATATTCCCTCCCCGCTACTTATTCAAACTCCTGGATCCAAATGGCAAACTTCTAGGATAAGTTATGGCAATGAAATCCATGTTGACAGACTTGTATTCCTTACTTCCTTGATATCTCTCAAGTCTTCGGATATTAACATTATCTTGGGTATGGACTGGATGATAGCTCATCATGCCAAGATTGATTGTTTCACCAGATCTGTTCAGCTTACACATCCATCTGGCAAGATAGTCAATGTCTTCACTAGAGTTGCTAAGCGTCAGCTCTATTCTCTTAATGCCAGCCCTCTTCCAGACCTTGAAGATATCCCGGTAGTCCGTGACTTTCCGGATGTCTTTCCAGAGGAACTGCCAGGTGTTCCGCCTGACAGAGATGTAGAGTTCGTCATAGATCTTATCCCAGGAACTGCTCCAATCTCTAGGAGACCCTACAAGATGGCACCCTTAGAACTAGCCGAGCTTAAGAAACAACTTGATGAGTCCTTGCAAAAGGGTTTCATCCGTCCCAGTTCTTCTCCTTGGGCTTGCCCGTCCACTTCGTCAAGAAGGATGGTACGGACCGGATGGTTGTAGATTATCGTCCCGTTAATTTGGTCACGATAAAGAACAAATATCCGCTCCCCAGGATCAACGATGTGTATGATCAGCTCGCTGGATCCTCAGTCTTTTCCAAGATGGATTTGAGGTTAGGTTACCACCAAATCAAAATCCGAAATGGGGACATCCCCAAGACGGCCTTTGTCACTCGATATGGCCAGTACGAGTACACCGTCATGTCCTTTGGCCTAACCAATGCTCCAGCTACTTTCTCCCGCTTGATGAACTCGATCTTCATGGATTACTTAGATAAGTTCGTTGTGGTTTACCTTGATGATATTCTTATTTACTCAAAGAACGAGGAAGAGCATGCCGAACATCTTAGACTTGTGTTAAAAAAACTCAGAGAGCACCGTCTTTACGCCAAGTTCTCCAAGTGCGAATTTTGGTTGCCAGGAGTGACCTATCTAGGTCACGTGATCTCTGGTAAGGGCATTGCTGTCAATCCCGACAGAGTTAAGGCCGTTCTTGATTGGACTCCACCTGAAATAGTCAAACAAGTTAGGAGTTTCCTTGGTCTAGCCAGCTATTGTCGTCGCTTTGTTGAAAACTTCTCCAAAGTAGCCAAACCCCTCACGGAACTTCTCAAGAAAGATAAAAAGTTTGAGTGGTCCCCATAGTGTGAATACAGTTTTCAGGAACTGAAAAGGCGCCTGACTTTTGCTCCCATACTTGTGCCACCGGATTTCACTAAAGACTTTATTATCTACTGCGACGCCTCACGACAGGGACTAGGTTGCATTCTTATGCAGGATCGTCATGTGATTGCCTATGCATCTCGACAGTTGCATCCACATGAGGAGAATTATCCTACACATGATCTAGAGCTTGCAGCCGTAGTCTATGCACTCAAGACCTGGCGACATTACCTTCTTGGTAAACGTTGCGAGATCTACACCGATCACCAGAGTCTCAAGTATATCTTCACCCAACCGGATCTGAACCTTAGGCAAAGACGTTGGTTGGAGTTGATCACAGATTATGATCTAGGGATTACCTACACCCCAGGAAAAGCCAATGTCATGGCTGATGCTCTAAGCCGTAAATCCTATTGCAACAATCTCATGTTGCAGCAAGGTCAACCACTTCTCCATGAGGAATTCTGTAAGCTTAATCTTCACATTGCTCCTCACGGATTCCTTTCTACCTTGGTGGCGAAACCTGATCTTGAAGATCGGATTGTCGCTGCTCAAAAGCAAGATCACAGGAATTTCTCGGATCAAGAGAAACATTAAGAAGGGAGTTGGTGGATGTTTCTCTATGGATGATCGTGGTGTTGTTTTCTTTGAGAATCGCTTGGTGGTTCCCAAGAATCAACATCTGCGACAATTGATTCTTAAGGAGGCGCATGAATCTCCTCTCACGATTCATCCCGGTAGTACTAAGATGTATCAGGACCTACGCCAGAGGTTCTGGTGGACTAGGATGAAGAGAGAGATTACTTAGTTCATTGCTAACTGTGACGTTTGTCGTCGCGTTAAGGCAGAGCACCAGAGACCTGCTGGCACCCTTCAGCCTTTAGCTATTCCTGAATGTAAATGGGATAAAGTTGGTATGGACTTCATCACCGGCTTTCCCAGGACCAAGAGAGGGAATAACGCTATCTTCGTAGTCGTTGATCGTCTTTCCAAAGTGGCTCACTTCCTTCCTGTTCGAGAGAGTATCACTGCTAGTCAGCTTGCTGACTTATACATTTCTCGAATAGTGTCACTTCATGGTGTTCCACTAGAGATCAATTCAGACCGTGGCAGTCTTTTCACTTCTCATTTTTGGGAGAGTTTCCAAACTGCCATGGGAACCCATCTTTCCTTCAGTACCGCTTTCCACCCTCAGTCGAGTGGTCAGGTGGAACGGGTCAACCAAATTCTCGAAGACATGCTCAGAGCTTGCATTATCTCATTCGGTATGGATTGGGAGAAATGTCTTCCTTTTGCCGAGTTTGCTTATAATAATAGCTATCAATCCAGTCTCAAGAAAGCTCCTTTTGAGGTTCTCTATGGACGAAGATGTCGAACACCTTTGAACTGGTCAGAAACCGGTGAAAGACAATTCTTTGGACCGGACGTGATCCAGGAGGCAGAAGAGCAAGTTTGCATCATTCGTGAGAACTTGAAAACAGCCCAGTCTCGTCAAAAGAGTCAGTATGATCGTCATCATAAGGATATGACTTATGAAGTTGGCGAAAAATCTTACCTTCGGGTTACTCCTTTGAAGGGTACCCATCGCTTTGGTATCAAGGGAAAGTTGGCTCCTCGTTACATTGGTCCTTTTCGCATTCTCGCTAAACGAGGAGAGGTTGCCTACCAATTGGAACTACCCCCACATCTTTCTCGAGTTCATGATGTCTTCCACGTCTCTCAACTCAGGCGTTGCTTCTCGGATCCCATCCACGGAGTGGACCACGAAACACTTGATCTCCAAGATAACCTCACATACCGAGAGTACCCGGTTCGCATTCTTGATCAAGCAGAGCGTGTTACTCGACGTCAGACCATCAAGTTTCTCAAAGTTCAGTGGTCTCACCATTCCGAGAGAGAAGCTACTTGGGAGCGAGAAGATCCTCTTCGACTGGAGTACCCCGCTTTCTTTCTGTCGACCCCTGAATCTCGGGACGAGATTCTTTCAAGTGGGGGCGAGTTGTCACATCCCTAGTCTGGTAAGACCTAGACTAGCTAGTCATTTGTGCATCATGTTTAAATTCCATTTAATTTTGAAATGAGGATTTGTGAAACCCTCAGAATCATTTTTGGAAATGACCCAAATAAAAATTGTTCCAAAAAGGTCCAAGGGAATGTTCATGTTGCTCTCTGAAAATACTGGTCAGAGGTAAAATTCAAACAAATATTTTAGGAGCTCATGGATATTTAATTTTGGCCATTTGGATTAATCCGATAATTATTTGCTTTCGATATATATTGTTATATATATATAATATGGTCCAAAAATTATGCCATTTATAAAGGAGCTCTGGAATAATACCACTAGCTTCTATAAAAATTGGCATAAGAAAATAAATTGATTTAGTATTATTACTAAATCAAAACATATGTCAGAAAAATAGAAAAGAGAACAGAAATAAAAAGGGATACTTACCTGGGCCTCCTCCCTGTGCCGCCCAGCAGCAGCCAGCGCCGACCCAGCCCACTGGCCCCTCCTCTGTCGTCTTCGTCCTCGACAGGGGGATGGGCGCGTGCCCGACGCGCGCGCGCTCCACCGCGCCACGGCACCTCCCTCTCTGCTTGCCTGGCGCCTCCTTGTCGTCCTGGAACGCACCGGACGTCGCCACGCCCCCCCGTACCCTCTCACTCTCTCTCGTTCCTTCCCCCTCCTCTGCTCTCTCTCTCGCGCGCAGCTGAGCGGAGCTCATCGCCGCCGTCCACCGTAGCCGTAGCCACAGCCTCCCCTTCGCCTCTCCGACACGCGCACGAGCTCCGCCACGACTCCCTCGTCCTCTCCGTCAAGCCACAAGACGCCGGACGCCCCGTGGAGCCGTCGCCGTCGCCTTCATCACCTCCGGCCGCCGCAGATCGCCATCGCCGTCGATTCGCCGCACGCAGGACGTCCCTGAGCACACTGGCCTGCTCTGCGAGTCCGCCGTGAGCCCCTCTTCCTTTACCCTCACCTCTCTCTCTCGCGCGTGCCCTGTAGCCGCTGCCCCGCGAGCGCCTGAAGCCGCCGTCCGCCATGGCCGGCGAGCTCCGTGCCCCCGAGCACCTCCGCCTCGCGTAGTAGCTCCGACGTGCTCCTGCTGCCTCGTAGCTACCGCCTGTGCTCTCCGTTCGCTCGAACGCAAGCTGCAGCCCCACGCCCGCGCTATCCCGAACTCCGGCCACCGCCGAAGTCGACGCTGCGCTCGACTCAGGCCACGCCTCACCCTCCCCCTGCCACCGTTGGATGCGCACGAGCCCCAGCTCCTCGTAGATGGGCTCGGCCATCGATTTGATCGCCAGAGCCGCCGTTCCGATCAGCGCCGCCGCGTCTGTGCTCTCTCCGGCGTTGAACTCCGGTGAGATGACGTGGCCCGCCATTAGCAGCTAACAGCCCGCTTAGTTAACCCCCTGACACTGACGTGTGGACCCCACACGTCAGGTTTGACCCCAGTCAGCCGTAGTTGACTGCTGACGTCGTGCTGACGTCATGCTGACGCAATTATTTATTTTCTGGAATTAAAATAAATCAGGGAATTCCAGAAAATGATTTAAACTTCAAAAATTCATATCAATTCAACCATAGCTCAGATTGAAATAATTTATATATGAAAAATTATCAGAAAAATGTAATCTATCCATCTGTACTAGTTTCATGCATGACAAACCAACTTATACATGCTGAATATGAGAAAACACATTACGGCATATTAAGAGACTTATTTTAGAGTTGCATTTGAGCTTTTGGTTCAAATGGACTTCAAACCAAATGATTACTAGTTGCATTAGCTCAAACAACATCACATCTACATGCCATGTGCATGCATCATGTTGTTGCATATGTTTGTGATTGATTGCCGACACTGTTCCTTCTCGATAGGTCCTGCTCCGGAGATGTTCCCGAGTACCTATCTGTGAAGCAGTGCCTTCCTTGTTGATCTACCAGGCAAGCAAACCCCCCCCCCCCTTGTTCATTCCGATAAAATCCTACTCTCTCGCTCCTGCACTCAGTTATTGCATTAGGACAACAACGATTCATCTGCTACTTTGTGCTGCGGTAGTTGAACCCATTCCTCTGCATGACCTGTCATTGCCACAGTAAATAGTTGAAACCCACTAGCATGTGTAGGAGTTGATTGAGCCATGTTG
>NC_041391.1:396718362-396735512 GCF_002162155.2 Triticum dicoccoides | reverse complement strand
CGATACAATCCTACTCTCTCGCTCCTGCTCTCAGTTATTGCATTAGGACAACAACGATTCATCTGCTACTTTGTGCTGCGGTAGTTGAACCCATTCCTCTGCATGACCTGTCATTGCCACAGTAAATAGTTGAAACCCACTAGCATGTGTAGGAGTTGATTGAGCCATGTTGTGTTCCTACCATGCTATGCCTGCTATTGCTTAGAGTTGTGTCAGGTCTGGTTCATTGGGATGAATTGGAGTGTTACGATATGTTCTGATGCTGAGAGTGAAGTGTGTGAACACGATTTGGTAAAGGTAGCGGTGAGAGGCCATGTAGGAGTACATGGTGGGTTGTCTCACTGGAACCGTCCTTAAGCACTGAGTTCTATGTATGTTGTCCAATGACTCGATACTACCACACATTGGGCTCCGGGCGCTCCAAGCCCTCTCGACTTATTAACCAACTTGATCTCTGTCTAGGAGTCGCAACTAGTTTCTGGTGTTTGTAGGCAGTGTTAGTAGTCTACCAAGTGGCACCCGACCAGGTGGGCTTGGGACAGACTAGGCACAAGTGGCACGGTGTACCAAGCGTAGATCCATCCGGCGAGGTGGGCTTGGGAACCCTGCACGCATCGTTTGGGGCCGTGAGTGAAACCCCGGCCGGATCTCCTTGCGGATGGAACCCGAATAGGCGATAAACCTGGACTAGAGTCTTGTGTGGTTAGTCAGGTCGTGGCCGACACCCTCGCCAGGCTTCCGCTTGAATGTTGCCGAGATACATGACGTGTACATGGCGGTAAGTGGCGAGAGCGTGTCTGAAGAAGTACACCCCTGCAGGGTTAACATGATCTATTTGAATAGCCGGGACCGCGGTTATGGACTTCTTGGATGCTTACATGGTACATAGACAACTTGAAGGGTATACTCTAAAAAGCTCAAGACAAGTGTGAGTGCTATGGATGGCCTTCTCGTAGGGAGATGGGGATGAATCCATAGTAGTGTATTGTGTGGTGATTAGTGGACTCGTGTGCGCCATATCACCTTAAAGAAGTTCTGGTAGTCGTAGAACAGGATAGCCACTGAGTCAAAGCTGGCTTGCTACAACTAAACTCCACATTACTCTCTTGATACAAATGCATGTATGATAGGATCTGATGTAAGTCTTGCTGAGTACCTTTGTACTCATGTTGCTTTATTTATGTTTTTGCAGCGGAGACTTCGGTCTTACTAGTGTTCTCATGGACTTCGACTAGTAGCTTGTACCTCAGCTACGATCTTGATCGGACGTTGTAGATAGTCAGGCTTTCAGCCTTTTTCATTTATAGATGTCTGTACTCAGACATGTAATGCTTCCGTTTGTTGCTTGATTGCTCTGAATGTTGGGTCATGTGACCCCTGTTTGTAATAAATGCTATGATGTCTCTTTGAGCCTTATCTATATGAGTTGTTGAGTTATGCTCTGATGCCATGTTGTACAACACATCCTTGCATGTTATGCGTATCTGTAATGTGTATTGCTATGTGTGGGATCTGACTATCTAGTTGTTTATCCTTAGTAGTCTCTCTTACCGGGAAATGTCTCCTAGTGTTTCCTCTGAGCCCTGGTCGCTTGCTACTGCTCCGGAACACTTAGGCTGGCCGGCATGTGTCCTTCTTCGTTCCTGTGCCTGTCCCTTCGGGGAAATGTCACGCGATGAATACCGGAGTCCTGTTAGCCCGCTACAGCCCGGTTCACCGGAGTCCTGTTACCCCAGTGCTACAGCCTGGATTCACTCGCTGATGACCGACATGTTCGATCCTGGGTCATGGATGCCTGTCCCTGTAAGTTAGTGCCACTTTGGGTTTACGACTGGCCATGTCAGCCCGGGCTCCTTGTCATATGGATGCTAGCGACACTGTCATATACGTGTGCCAAAAGACGCAAACGGTCCCGGGCAAAGGTAAAGCGACACCCGTGGGGATACCGTGCGTGAGGCCGGAAAGTGATATGAGGTGTTACATGCTAGATCGATGTGGCATTGAGTCGGGGTCCTGACAGCGGCCTTCAAGTAGTAGCATCCATCGGCGATGGCATTTGGCTCCAAAGGTCCATCATCTGGTTGCATCAACCGGAAAAAAGGAAGAAGGGGAAAAAGGGGGGTAGCAAAGCAACCGTGAGTACTCATCCAAAGTACGCGAAAGCATCAGATCTATACTAAGTATGCACTGGTATCAAATGGGAGGTTTGTATCTGTGGACTGAACTTCAGAATGCCAGACTAGAGGGGGAAGGCCTAGCCTATCGAAGACTAGCATCTTCAAGCAGCTCCAAGCATCTTGCAGCATGTAGGAGAGTAAAGAGTATCATTTTAATATTTAACAAGCATGTTGTAGCATCAACGCCCAGAGATCCTTCCTCGACTCCCTGCGAGAAAGCAATCTTGGAGCCACATATCCATCACATATCTCGAGTATCCATTTCTAGTTATATAAGATCCGGATACAAGTCTGAACGTCCATTACCGTGGACATGGTATTCGAATATATATCTTCCCTGCAGGGGTGCACCACGTTACCCAACACGCTCGATCACTCTGGCCGGACACACCTTTCTGGGGTCAATGCCTGGCCTCGGAAGATCAACACGTCGCAGCACTACCTAGGCTCAGCAGAGAGGTCCCCGCCGGTCTACATCCTAAGCGCTCTGGGGTCTTGGGCCCATTGCCCGCAGCACTCCGGGTCGTTGCGCACAGGGTGAATACCAGCACCGCCTCGGATGGCCAGCATGATCCGACCGTGCCGCTCTGCTGAACTGGACGTCTGGCAAAGCTTCGGCTGGTACTGCGACGTCGAGGCCCATATCTATTCTCACCTGGTGGTTAGTGCGTAAATGCCAGAGGCCAACTCCGAACAAATACCCAAACCTGTTAGTGTGTTGGGGGCTCGCGGAAACGAGCAGAGACTCACAATAAGGTACCCCCTCACCCCGTCTCATGGACATACGGCAAGGGCCCAGACTGCCCGGCCATGCCATGTGGAAAACTCGCGAGTGCTCTACGGGCCCGCCCGACTTTCACATCAACTCGCGGGTACCCCTCAGGGCCGACCCGACTTCAACAATGGTCTCAAGTAAAGTCAAGGTAACCGTGTGTCCAAACATTAAGGGGAAAACCCGAGGAATCACCCACGGAGGATTCCACTCAATGTAATCATCAAGGTGAACGTAAGAGGGACCACCCTCAAGGTTCACACTTGAGGTGTTGAACGACAGAGCCGTATCGGGAATGGTGAAAGAGGAAATCACCCTCGCTGACCACGACCGAATGACTACACTACAGAATTATCATCAGGAGTGTGTTATAAGGGATCACCCTCGGCACTCGATAGTAGCTCTACAGAGTCGAGCAACTAAAGGGGCGTGATGTGATGTGAGGTGTCGGGTTCTGGTCGTCGATCACGTCGATCGAGGCGTCGATGATGAAGAAGGGGCAACAAGGACAAGTGGGGGTCAGTGATGGATCACTAGCCAACCTATACTAAGCAATTGAGGATAAGCAGGTAGGTAATAGTAAGCAGGTACAAAAGCAGGCTATGCATCAGAATAGGAGCAAACAATAATAGTAGCAAAATCTAATGCAAGCATGAGAGTATAGAATGGGCAATATCAGGATGATTAAAGGGGGGGCTTGCCTGGTTGCTCAGACAAGGAGGGTCGTCGTCGACGTAGTCGATCACAGGGGCATCAGGAGCGGTCTCGAGGTCTACCGGAGAAGAAGAGGGGGAAGAAACAGTAAATACACGCAAACATAAGCATAACAAGACAATAAGCGGGGCTAGAAGTGTTCTAACGCAGCGATTGGCGATACTGGCAAAGGGGAAAACATCCGGGAATGTTTTCCCGGTTCCGGACATCTGTCAGATAGATGCACCGGAGGGGAAAGGTTGCATGTTTGCTATGCTAGGGATGCATGGCGGGCGAACGGACCGCGTATTCAGATTCGTGTCATCGTTCTGAGCAACTTTAGTTTTCATGTGAGCTACAGTTTAATTTCTATGATTTTCTAAAGTTTTAGCAATATTCTGAAATTATTATTAATTCGAAAATAAATGGATAAATTGGGTACACAGAGAGTGTACCCAGCAGTGGCATGGAGAGGCAGACATGTGGGCCTGGTCAACTGCTAACTCAGCAATTGACTGGTCAAGGTGTTGACTGGGTCCACCTGTCATAGACTGATATTTTAACCAAAGTGCTAAAAAGGTTTATTTAGCAAGGGGACCCACAAGACATAACTCTAATTAGCATCTAAAGTTACCACTAATACCTAATAATTAGATTAATTAAATGGCCAACCACATGTGGCAGTGGCACAACCGGCTATGCCCACGGCTGTGTTGCCATGGCCATCACGCACTTTGTGCACACACATGCACCAACACACAGGCACGCGGCCATGGCCAGCACGCACACGAGGTGCATGGATATCAGCGAGCATGCGCTGGCGCGGGCAACATGAAGCAGTAGAGGAAGCGGCTAGGAATAGCAGCAAAGCAGTAGCAACGGTAGTAGCGGCGGTGCCAGCAGCGGCAAAGCTGCAGTAGCAGAGAAGCAGGAGAGAAGAGCAGCTGCCGCACGGTAGCAGTAAGCAGCAGCAGCGAGCACAAACAACAGCGGCAGCAGCACTCAAGCACGCACATATGCGGGAACTCAGACGAACTCGGGGACGGCAGCTACGACAACGAATCGAGTGGGAAAGGCGGGGGATCGGTGCTGCTCACCGCGGGAGGGCCGATGGTGAGCTCGTACGGGGCCGGGGTGGACGAGAAGACGCGGATCGACGGCGAGGAGGCGGCGGCCGTGGCGGAGGAAGATGACTCGATCCGGAGCTGTTGCTGCTCCCCTGCTTGTCCACGAGGGCATAGTCGATGTAGAGGAAGGAGACGAGGCGCCCAGGCACACAGTTAGCCGGCGGGGAGCTCGATGGCCGCGAGAACGGGGATGGCCATGGGGGGCGGACCTCGAGCATGAGCGGGAGAGAGTGCGGCGGCGTGGGGAAACGGGAGAGATCGATCTAGGGTTTCGAGAGGGCGAGGGGGTCTTGTACGTGTCGGGGGGGCGCGGGATGGCCGCCACGCATGGCCACGGCCGGCGGATGGCCGCCACGGTCCCCCCTGCCGCACTGTAGCAAGAGGAAGGGGATGAGGGGATGGCTGGTCCGGTTTTGCTAGGTGGGCCATGTGGCCCAGTCGATTAGGTCTCTTATTTTGCATTTTCCTTTTTTTGTTTTCTTATCTAGCTACTATTTTGTATTTTATTTTTGCATCAAATTACTTTTTAAAAATGTGAAACCTTGCCATATAATTACTATGCATTATTTTGCACTGCCACAAAAAGTTTGGGCCCAAAATAATTTATTAAATTTGAGTTTATTCTTAACTGGGATAAAAAGGTACTATTGGTCCACTGTTTTAATGTCCAGGGGCATTTTACCTTCTGAAAAAGATTAATTCTCACATGACAATTGGTTAGTGAAAATTTGGAACCCAACGAACATTTTCACTTGACAGTTTGTAGAAATAAAAATTTGACATGTTTTTTTTAATTTGAATTTGACCCGCTTTTGAATCTAAGAGAGGTTAGCAACAGTAGCAGTGGTGACGTGGCATCATTATGAGAGGATTACTGTAGCTTAGTTATTCGGGCGTTACAACCCTATCACTTGTAGCTGTTGTTTGTGTGAGTCCTATTTTAGGTTTATGCTTTCGCACAGTTCAATATATGCTGACCAGGTTCGAGGTGACATTCCTTGGGATCCCGGTGGATTCAGAGCATGGTGAAGGGGAGAAGCAATGGACACACACGAAGAAGGGAGAAGCTGGAGCATGCACGAGGAAGCAAAAGGAGAAGAGCTATAGTTGGTGAGATGATCGACCGAGTGCTACATCATCAAAGCCCGGTTAGCTGTTTCATGACCCATTCTGAAATAATCTTCCATTGATGCTTGCTGAATTAAATTGCTTTTTGGGTTGCTTGAGTCATTTCCTAAATATCATCCCACTGAATTTTACCTTAGATATAGGGTGATTGATGTGAATATGTGAACTGAGTGTTGAATGCCTTGTAAACCAGTGATTTACACAATGCTTGCTTTGTTGAAAATAGTGGAACCTATTAGTTTTGAGTGCGCAAATCCCTAGTACACTAGAAAATTTAATCATTTTTTGCTTTTACCTTGATACACCTAGATCATTAAGTGTGAGATGTTGAGTTTGTGCCTAATGTGTTCCCATTCGGAGCAATCACTCACCACTATGGACTAGCATGCTATGTTCCCTGGAAAATGTTGTAGTACTAATATGTGCAAGACAGTGTACTGCAACCTGTTAATTGTTCAGTTCAGATGTTTGCTTGCTTAGTATTATTCTGTTGATCTGTGAGTACTAATCTTGTGGCTAGTATAATTTCGTTTACGTTGTTACTTGTGTAACCTGAACCGTGCGGTAGTATCCTATTCGCATATGTGTGTTTTGTGTGTTGTGTAGTCCCTATGTTAGTTTTGTACCTCTGATATATATCTTCACAATATAATCGTTTGTGTTGTGATATAATATTGTCCATGTCATACAATCTTGTTTCTTCCCTTTGTTGTATGTTACCAAGATGTATAAATGTTCAAGTCTTTTTAATTCCCTAGCCATTGATGTTCACTGGTGTTAGCATTTTATTTCTCAAGTAAGACGAAAACAATAAAAAAAGGAAGGTCAGTAAAATCTGAATCTATCTTTACTTATCTGCATTTTCTTTGGCGACAATCATTGATAGTGTAGGTTTTATTTCTGTATTCATAAGCTGAATTTTGTCACCTAGCTTTATCCGAGCACGATCATTGACTTGCTAGTCCCTGAGGAGAACACGACACTCATAGTTTGGGCGTTAAAACCCTGCTGTACATACAATTGATCACTGCACTTCGTCTGCGACGCCTGGCTGGGCCGCATCACTGAGCTCGTCAATGCCGCCGGCGAGGCCTCGGCACCATCCCATTCGCTCCGTCCCCCGCCCTCTCATGTGGGTGGCGTGGCCCATGGCGCGCCTCATCCTCCTCTACGCAGCGCCCACGCTGATCATAGGCGCGACGCGCCTCTGCGCGACCTGCCGCATGGGGCGCCAGTGCCCGCACGGGATGAGGCGAGCTGCCAGCTGGTGCAACGGCCACAAGGCGACGCATGTGCACTCCCCGCACAACCGCGCGAGCAACAGGACCGCGCACCACCGAAGCCCGCGGCGCGTGGACGTTAGGACCAAGCCCCCCTCGTGCGAGTTGTGCCCGTGGAGTTCGGCGGGCTGCTGCGTCTTTACCCGAGAGTTGTGCCGCATCATTTGGCCCGACAAGTTCAAGCCAAACCTGCCCCCGTGCTACGACGGCACCCCTGACCCTCTGAAGTTTCTCCAACTCTACTCATTGAGCATCGAGGCAGCCGATGGTGATGACAAGGTCATGGAGAACTAGTTCCCCATGGCCCTCAAGGACGGCGCACGCTCCTGGCTCTTGCACCTTCCGGAGGGCTCGATCTCCTCGTGGGATGAGCTTCGTGAGCATTTCATCACCGACTTTCAAGGCACCTGTGACCGCGCCCTTGCTATCACCGACCTCTGACGTGTGAAGCAGCAACAGGGTGAGACTCTCCGCAAGTACATTCGACACTTCACGAATGATTGCCTCACGATTCTGAAGGCCTCGGACGAAGCTATCATCTTGGCGTTCACCGAGGGCGTCAAGGACATCAAGATGCGTGAGGAGCTCGCCATCCACGACGACTTGTGCTTGGCTCTGGAGATGTTCAGCCTGGTGGACAGGTGCGCCAGGGCTGAAGAGGGTCACCTTACCCTCCTCGAGCACCCTGAGGCTGACCCTCAAGACAAGAAAGCCAAGGCCAAGGAAGCAAAGCGCAAGGGCCCCACGGTGCTGGCAGCATAGCCCGGGATGAAGCGTGACCGTGACCATGATGAACCTCCCAAGGATAACCTCCCGTTCTACGCCTTCCACAACATGCACAACTACAACACCAAAAACTGCCAAGAGCTCAGGGCACTCCGCGACGAGCGCCTCAGCCGTCGCCCCGAGTGCGGCGACCGTGGCTTCGACCATGGAGGAGGCCGCAGCGGAGGCCCCTGGGACAACCGCAACCCTCGTCCGGACTAGCACGACCAGCCTCACAAGGATCGCTGGTGTGATCAACCTCATGACGGCCCCTGGCGTGATCAGCATCGTCAGGCCTGACCTCAGGGCAATAATGGCCTCCCTCCGCAGCCGCTGCCACCAAGGAGGAACGATGACAAATGTCAGGATGATGGGGCTGGGAGCTTCCAGGAACCACGCGCGATCGCCTGCATCCTCGGCTGTGCCCAAGCCTCCGCCTTGAACCGCATCTTCAAGCAGTTCTCCAGTGAGGTGAACGCGACCCTCCCGAAGCTTGAGGCCGCGCGTCTAATGTCGCTTCAACTACATCGATATTTCCCCAAAGAGGAAGGGATGATGCAGCACAACTATAGTAGGTATTTCCCTCAGTTATGAAACCAAGGTATCAATCCAGTAGGAGAACCAAGCAACACTATCTAAACGGTACCTGCACACAAAGAACAAATACTTGCAATCCGATGCGTAAGAGGGGTTGTCAATCACTCCACGATAAAAAGAGAGACTGTTTTGGGGTAGATTGGATAAATAGATCTCGATAAAACGCAAAATAAAATAAATAACAAAAAAATTCAGCAAGGTACTTTTGGGGTTTTTGGAGGATTCACCAACGGAGGATTCCACTCAATGTAATCATCAAGGTGAATGTAAGAGGGACCACCCTCGAAGTTCACACTTGAGGTGTTGAACAACAGAGACGTATCGGGAATGGTGAAAGAGGAAATCACCCTCGCTGACCACGACCGAATGGCTACACTACAGAATTATCATCAGGAGTGCGTTATAAGGGATCACCCTGGGCACTCAATAGTAGCTCTGCAGAGTCGAGCAACTAAAGGGGTGTGATGTGATGTGAGGTGTCGGGCTCTTGTCGTTGATCACGTCGATCGAGGCGTCGATGATGAAGCAGGGGCAACAAGGACAAGTGGGGGTCACTGATGGATCGCTAGCCAACCTATACTAAGCAGTTTAGGATAAGCAGGTAGGTAATAGTAAGCAGGTACAAAAGCAGGCTATGCATCAGAATAGGAGCAAACAATAACAGTAGCAAAATCTAATGCAAGCATGAGAGTATAGAATGGGCGATATCGGTATGATCAAAGGGGGGGGCTTGCCTGGTTGCTTAGATAAGGAGGGTCGTCATCGACGTAGTCGATCACAGGGGCATCAGCAACGGTCTCGATGTCTACCGGAGAAGAAGAGGGGGAAGAAACAGTAAATACACGCAAACATAAGCATAATAAGACAATAAGCGGGGCTAGAAGTGTTCTAACACAACGATTGGCGATACTGGCGAAGGGGGAAACATTCCGGAAAGTTTTCCCGGTTCCAGACGTCTGTCAGACAGATGAACCGGAGGGGAAAGGTTGCATGTTTGCTATGCTAGGGATGTGTGGCGGGCGAACGGACCGCGTATTCGGATTCGTGTCATCGTTTTGAGCAACTTTCATGTAGAAAACTTTTTCATCTGAGCTACGGTTTAATTTCTATGATTTTCTAAAGTTTTAGCAATTTTCTGATATTATTATTAATTCGAACATATCTGGATAAATTGCTATGGGTACACAGAGAGTGTACCCAGCAGTGGCATGGAGAGGCTGACATGTGGGCCTGGTCAACTGCTAACTCAGCAATTGACTGGTCAATGTGTTGACTGGTCAATGTGTTGACTGGTCAAGGTGTTGACTGGGTCCACCTGTCATAGACTAATATTTTAACCAAAGTGTTAAAAAGGTTTATTTAGCAAGGGGACCCACAAGACATACTCTAATTAGCATCTAAAGTTACCACTAATACCTAATAATTAGATTAATTAAACAGCCAACCACATGTAGCAGTGGCACAACCGGCTCTGCCCACGGCTGTGTTGCCATGGCCATCACGCACTTTGTCCACACACATGCACCAACACACACGCACACGGCCAGGGCCAGCACGCACACGAGGTGCATGGACAGCAGCGAGCATGCGCTGCCGCGGGAAAAGGCAGCAAAGTAGAGGCAGCGGCTAGGAATAGCAGCAAAGTAGTACCAAGACACGGTGCAGCAACAAGCAAGCATCGACGGCAGTAGCAGAGAAGCAGGAGAGAAGAGCAGCTGTGGCACGGGTAGCAGTAAGCAGCAGCAGCGAGCACAAACAGCAGCAGCAGCGAGCACAAGCACGCACGTACGCGGGAGCTCAGACGAACTCGGGGACGGCGGCTATGGCAACGAATCGAGTGGGAAAGGCGGGGGTTCGGCGCTGCTCACCGCGGGAGGGCCGATGGTGAGCTCGTACGGGGCCGGGGTGGACGAGAAGACATGGATCGACGGCGAGGAGGCGGTGGCCGTGGCGGAGGAAGATGACTCGATCCGGAGCTATTGTTGCTCCCTTGCTTGTCCACGAGGGCGTAGTCGATGTAGAGGAAGGAGACGAGGCGCCCAGGCACACAGCTAGCCGGCGGGGAGCTCGATGGCCGTGAGAATGGGGATGGCCATGGGGGGCGGAGCTTGATTGTGAGCGGGAGAGAGTGCGGCGGCGTGGGGAAACGGGAGAGATCGATCTAGGGTTTCGAGAGGGCGAGGGGGTCTTGTAGGTGTCGGGGGGGGGGGCGCGGGATGGCCGCCACGCACAGCCACGGCCAGCGGATGGCCGCCACGCCCCCCTACCGCACTGTAGCGAGAGGAAGGGGATGAGGGGATGGCTGGTCCGGTTTTGCTAGATGGGCCAAGTGGCCTAGTAGATTAGGTCTCTTATTTTGCATTTTCCTTTTTTTGTTTTCTTATCTAGCTACTATTTTGTATTTTATTTTTGCATCAAATTACTTTTGTAAAAATGTGAAACCTTGCCATATAATTACTATGCATTATTTTGCACTGCCAAAAAAAGTTTGGGCCCAAAATAATTTATTAAATTTGAGTTTATCCTTAACTGTGATAAAAAGGTACTATTGGTCCACTGTTTTAATGTCCAGGGGCATTTTACCTTCTGAAAAAGGTTAATTCTCACATGAGAATTGGTTAGTGAAAATTTCGAGCCCAACAAACTTTTTCACTTGACAGTTTGCAGAAATAAAAATTTGACATCTTTTTTTGTTAAAATTTGAATTTGAGCCGCTTTTGAAACTAAGAGAGGTTAGCAACAGTAACAGTGGTGACGTGGCATCATTATGAGAGGATTACTGTAGCTTAGTTATCCGGGCGTTATAATTCTCCTCGACTACAAGAAATCTCGTCCCGAGATTTTAGGAGGTAGAGTAAGGGGGGAAAGACTCGAGAAGGACGGAGCTCAACACAAGATAGGTACCTGGGGGCTATCTGAGTGAACGTGGCATAGAGGCCTCTCTCGAGTTGGAATTTAAGAAAGACGTCAGAAGCAAGGTAAGGAGTTGCAATAAGGGTAGCAATCGTTCGTTGCCTGAAATAGAGAGTGAATGGGGTTCAGAGCAATGTGAATATTGCATCTGATACCAGAATAGATCACTAGGAATGTGGCTCGTGAATTACGCACGAAGCCAAGCGCGAGGAATAACTTAGAAGACAGGGATGTATAGGAGAGTCAGGTTTCGATCCTGTGGAACTGTGGGTTATGGGCCCAACATGTGGATCAAAAGTAGGAAGGGTGATGTCATCTTGCACGATTTTGATAGCAAGGCATGTCAGACAATAACCTATCAGTTATGTTGGCAACAACATCGGTACCAAGGGCGAGGGACAAAGAGAACCATTTTCCTGCTTGTTAAGACGAGGCAGACCAATAGGCAAAGTTCTCGTCCATCGGTAGCTACCGGAATGTCATCAACAGTAGTAACAATGTCTTACTGACAGAGTTGTACACCGAGGTGTTTACATAAGCAGGGTATTATCACTGCTCAGATATGTTAGGTTACAAGAAAGGTTAAACAAAGCAATGGAGACTTGAATCAGTTATCGGTGTTCTCGAGTGTCTAACAACTCAGAACCCGTGGAAACTTTGAATCGGCGAGAAGTAATAGTTGATGAAGAACTCATAAGAAGTTATGTAGTTCCGTGATATTCTCAAGATACCAGAGGGTAATACTCGAGGGTAGAGAAGAATAGAGGTTGGACAGGTGACGTGGTCTGCAGAAGAGACGTACTTCAACTTGTCCGAGAAAAGGGATCGAAGAAGAGCAATATGGTCGGAACCACGGTTGCAAAGGACCAAATATAGATACCAGATGAACTTATCACAAGGGATTATTGTTTAACAAGAAGCTTCCATGATAGGATCTACATCGTGTCCATGGGCATGAACACAAAGTTCAAGGTCGACTCCCACTTCTTCAATGCATAACCTTTCATTCACTTCTCATTTTCGAAGAAGTCGTAGCGTTGAAATTTTACCTGGCGAAAAGCCAATAGAGTATAATCCGCATAACTTTTGAGTTCACCTGGATTGAGGGAAGACATAGATTCAACCCATCGGGGCATCTTAGGAACAAATTCCACAAACTTTAGGAATTAATAACTCAAGCTCAGAAGTAGAGCATGGTTGACAAAAACAGGGGACACAATTTACCAAAGGCATTATGTACCCAAGGAAAAGCTCACAAGGTTACTACATAAGAAGGACGCTACCGGATAGAACCCAACAAAGGACCCTGTGGTCCACGAGGGATCTGATGTGAGCAACGGAACTCAACCAAAAGAAGAAATGATGCAAGGAGATCGGGTTATAGAAACAACTGACTAATTCGAAGCTCAAGGCAACGAAAGTATGATTTCCAATTCAAGGGATCAGGAACAGAGGCCCTGATCAAAGACAAGTAAGTTGAATAGACATAGATCAACAATCAATTAAGGTTTGATTTGTCAAACACCAGCTCATGTCCGGGGTGACGTCTGAGCCAAAGTAAAGAATTCTAATTGTGATTGATGATTGCGAGCATTCACAAACATATCGAATCAAAGGTTCAAAATGGCGATGACAAAGGATACTAATGAGTATTGCTAGACATATGGAAGTAACCATAATGCAAGCAGATAAATATCAGCAGAGCAATAGTTGGAGAGGATTTATCGGAAGATCGGATGGTATTCCAAAGTATATTATGAATCACATGAACAATTGTGGATGAACGAATACTTGGCAAGCGCAAGTAATTATCTGTAGGGGATATTCATGTGGCAAAGACTGCAAGGTAGTAGGCTCAACGGATTGTCAGGACAACAGAGAGTAATTCGGGGCATCTTGTAATAACAAGAGCAACTGGGGATGAAGGTATGAACGACAATGTAGGTAGTTACTCATAAGGACTTATCGGTGGTAGGGATCGCAACGGGGAAGGGTACAAGAGACTCGGTAAAACATCGGAGAGTATCTTCAGAATCTTCTGGTGCACCAAGCAATCATCTGGATTGAGGGGCTCTTCGGGAGAAAGTTTTTATGAGATCCTAGAGTTAGAGTTAACAAATCATTTGACCCAAATAGAAGAGAGATCAGAATCCCAGAGTATAGATGAGGAGTAAAAGATCCTAATACCACTCAATTACGACATGGTCCTGCAAGCCGCACAACCATGTTAGTAAATCCATTTTTCAAAGACTAGACACAACTTCGGCCAAGGAGTTGGAAAGCGGGATCCTACAGGCAGTCGGCTCTAATACCAACTTGTGACGCCCCCGATTCAATCGTACACTAATCATACACGCAAATGTGTACGATCAAGATCAGGGACTCACGGGAAGATATCACAACACAACTATAGACACAAATCAAAATAATACAAGCTTTATATTACAAGCCAGGGGCCTCGAGGGCTCGAATACATAGCTCGATACACACGAGTCTGAAGCAACAATATCCGAGGACAGACATAAGTTAAACAAGTTTTGCCTTAAGAAGGCTAGCACAAACATCAACGATCAAAGAGGCAAGGCCTCCTGCCTGGGACCTCCTAACTACTCCTGGTCATCGGCGGCCTCCAAGTAGTAGCATCCATCAGCGGTGGCATCTCGCTCCAAAGGTCCACCATCTGGTTGCATCAACCGGAAAGAAGGAAGATTGGGAAAAAGGGGGGTAGCAAAGCAACCGTGAGTACTCATCCAAAGTACTCGCAAGCATCAGATCTATACTAAGTATGCACTGGTATCAAATGGGAGGTTTGTATGTGTGGACTGAACTCCAGAATGCCAGAATAGAGGGGGAAGGCCTAGCCTATCAAAGACTAGCATCTTCAAGTAGCTCCGAGCATCTTGCAGCATGTAGGAGAGTAAAGAGTAGCATTTTAATATTTAACAAGCATGTAGTAGCATCAACGCCCAGAGATCCTTCCTCGACTCCCTGCGAGAAAGCAATCTCGGAGCCACATATCCATCACATATCTCGAGTAACCATTTCTAGTTATATAAGATCCGGATACAAGTCTGAACGTCCATTACCATGGACATGGTATTCGAATATATATCTTCCCTGCAGGGGTGCACCACGTTACCCAACACGCTCGATCACTCTGGCTGGACACACCTTTCTGGGGTCAATGCCCGGCCTCGGAAGATCAACACGTCGCAGCCCTACCTAGGCTCAGCAGAGAGGTCCCCGCCGGTCTACATCCTAAGAGCTCCGGGGTCTTGGGCCCATCGCCCGCAGCAATCCGGGTCGGTGCGCGCAGGGTGAATACCAGCACCGCCTCGGATGCCCAGCACGATCCGACCGTGCCGCTCTGCTGAACTGGACGTCTGACAAAGCTTCGGCTAATACTGCGACGTCGAGGCCCATATCTATTCTCACGTGGTGGTTAGTGCGTAAAGGCCAGAGGCCAACTCCGAACAAATACCCAAACCTGTTAGTGCGTTGGGGGCTCGCGGAAACGAGCAGAGACTCACGATAAGGTGACCCCGTCGCCCCGTCTCATGGACTTACGGCAAGGGCCCAGACTACCCGGCCATGCCATGTGGACAACTCGCGGGTGCTCAACGGGCCCACCCGATTTTCACATCAACTCGCGGGTACCCCTCAGGGCCGACCCGACTTCAACAATGGTCTCAAGTAAAGTCAAGGTAACCGTGGGTCCAATAATCAAGGGGAAAACCCGAGGAATCACCCACGGAGGATTCCACTCAATGTAATCATCAAGGTGAATGTAAGAGGGACCACCCTCGAGGTTTACACTTGAGGTGTTGAACGATAGAGCCGTATCGGGAATGGTGAAAGAGGAAATCACCCTCGATGTCCACGACCGAATGACTACACTACAGAATTATCATCAGGAGTGTGTTATAAGGGATCACCCTCGGCACTCGATAGTAGCTCTGCAGAGTCGAGCACCTAAAGGGGCGTGATGTGATGTGAGGTGTCGGGCTCTGGTCGTCGATCACGTCGATCGAGGCGTTGATGATGAAGCAGGGGCAACAAGGACAAGTGGGGGTCACTAATGGATCACTAGCCAACCTATACTAAGCAGTTTAGGATAAGCAGGTAGGTAATAGTAAGCAGGTACAAAAGTAGGCTATGCATCAGAATAGGAGCAAACAATAACAGTAGCAAAAACTAGTGCAAGCATGAGAGTATAGAATGGGCGATACCAGGATGATTAAAGGGGGGGCTTGCCTAGTTGCTCAGACAAGAAGGAGGGTCGTCGTCGATGTAGTCGATCACAGGGGCATCAGGAGCGGTCTTGAGGTCAACCGGAGAAGAAGAGGGGGAAGAAACAGTAAATACACGCAAACATAAGCATAACAAGACAATAAGCGGGGCTAGAAGTGTTCTAACGCAGCGATTGGCGATACTGGCGAAGGGGAAAACATCCGGGAAAGTCTTCCCGGTTCCGGACGTCTGTCAGACAGATGAACCGGAGGGGAAAGGTTGCATGTTTGCTATGCTAGGGATGCATGGCGGGCGAACGGACCGCGTATTCAGATTCGTGTCATCGTTCTGAGCAACTTTAGTTTTCATGTGAGCTACTTTTTAATTTCTATGATTTTCTAAAGTTTTAGCAATATTTTGAAATTATTATTAATTCAAAAATAAATGGATAAATTGCTATGGGTACACAGAGAGTGTACCCAGCAGTGGCATGGAGAGGCTGACATGTGGGCCTGGTCAACTGCTAACTCAGTAATTGACTGGTCAATGTGTTGACTTGTCAAGGTGTTGACTGGGTCCACCTGTCATAGACTGATATTTTAACCAAAGTGCTAAAAAGGTCTATTTAGCAAGGGGACCCACAAGACATAACTCTAATTAGCATCTAAAGTTACCACTAATACCTAATAATTAGATTAATTAAACGGCCATCCACATGTGGCAGTGGCATAAACGGCTATGCCCGCGGCTGTGTTGCCATGGCCATCACGCACTTTGTGCACACACATGCACCAACACACAGGCGCACGGCCATGGCCAGCACGCACACGAGGTGCATGGACAGCAGCGAGCATGCGCTGGCGCTGGCAACATGAAGCAGCAGAGGCAGCGGCTAGGAATAGCAGCAAAGCAGTAGCAAGACGCGGTGCAGCAGCAGGCAAGCAGCAACGATAGTAGCAGCGGTGCCAGCAGCGGCAAAGCTGCAGTAGCAGAGAAGCAGGAGAGAAGAGCAGCTGCGGCACGGGTAGCAGTAAGCAGCAGCAGCGAGCACAAGCAACAGCGGCAGCAGCACTCAAGCACGCACGTACGCGGGAGCTCAGACGAACTCAGGGATGGCGGCTACGGCAACGAATCGAGTGGGAAAGGCGGGGGATCAGCGCTGCTCACCATGGGAGAGCCGATGGTGAGCTCGTACGGGGCCGGGGTGGACGAGAAGACGCAGATCAACGGCGAGGAGGCGGCGGCCGTGGCGGAGGAAGATGACTCGATCCGGAGCTGTTGTTGCTCCCTTGCTTGTCCACGAGGGCATAGTCGATGTAGAGGAAGGAGACGAGGCGCCCAGGCACATAGTTAGCCGGCGGGGAGCTCGATGGCCGCGAGAACGGGGATGGCCATGGGGGGCGGAGCTCGAGCGTGAGCGGGAGAGAGTGCGGCAGCGTGGGGAAACGGGAGAGATCGATCTAGGGTT
>NC_041391.1:396699817-396717772 GCF_002162155.2 Triticum dicoccoides | reverse complement strand
GCCACGCACGGCCACGGCCGGCGGATGGCCGCCACGGCCCCCCCTGCCGCACTGTAGCGGGAGGAAGGGGATGAGGGGATGGCTGGTCCGGTTTTGCTAGATGGGCCAAGTGGCCCAGTAGATTAGGTCTCTTATTTTGCATTTTCCTTTTTTTTGTTTTCTTATCTAGCTACTATTTTGTATTTTATTTTTGCATCAAATTACTTTTGTAAAATTGCGAAACCTTGCCATATAATTACTATGCATTATTTTGCACTGCCACAAAAATTTTGGGCCCAAAATAATTTATTAAATTTGAGTTTATTCTTAACTGGGATAAAAAGGTACTATTGGTCCACTGTTTTAATGTTCAGGGGCATTTTACCTTCTGAAAAAGGTTAATTCTCACATGACAATTGGTTAGTGAAAATTTGGAACCCAACGAACATTTTCACTTGACAGTTTGTAGAAATAAAAATTTGACATGTTTTTTTTTAAATTTGAATTTGACCCGCTTTTGAATCTAAGAGAGCTTAGCAACAGTAACAGTGGTGACATGGCATCAGTATGAGAGGATTACTGTAGCTTAGTTAGTCGGGCGTTACAACCCTATCACTTGTAGCTGTTGTTTGTGTCAGTCCTATTTTAGGTTTATGCTTTCGCACAGTTCAGTATATGCTGACCAGGTTCGAGGTGACATTCCTTGGGATCCCGGTGGATTCAGAGCATGGTGAAGGGGAGAAGCAATGGACACACACACGAAGAAGGGAGAAGCTGGAGCATGCACGAGGAAGCAAAAGGAGAAGAGCTACAGTTGGTGAGATGATCGACCGAGTGCTACATCATCAAAGCCCGGTGAGATGTTTCATGACCCATTCTGAACTAATCATCC
Organism: Triticum dicoccoides; assembly: GCF_002162155.2. Lineage (NCBI taxonomy): Eukaryota > Viridiplantae > Streptophyta > Magnoliopsida > Poales > Poaceae > Triticum > Triticum dicoccoides. The sequence goes on along the minus strand of NC_041391.1, from coordinate 396,716,901 downwards.
ATTGATGCTTGCTGAATTAAATTGCTTTTTGGGTTGCTTGAGTCATTTCCTAAATATCGTCCCACTGAATTTTACCCTTGATATAGGGTGATTGTTGTGAATATGTGAACTGAGTGTTGAATGCCTTGTAAACCAGTGATTTACACAATGCTTGCTTTGTTGAAAATAGTGGAACCTATTAGTTTTGAGTGCTCAAATCCCTAGTACACTAGAAAACTTAATCATTTTTTGCATTTACCTTGATACACCTAGATCATTAAGTGTCAGATGTTGAGTTTGTGCCTAATGTGTTCCCATTCGGAGCAATCACTCACCACTATGGACTAGCATGCTATGTTCCCTGGATCGGTAGTATGTGAACCAGACCTAGATGAGTGATGATTCTTGTTTCCTTTTTGTATTCATTTGTTGAATAATTAATAATGATTTAATAATTATCTGATCTTACCTCACAGTAGCATGTCATGTTCCCTGGATCGGCGTCTTGTGAAATCTGGTTGGATTGGATAGGAGTTAATTATATTAAAAAAATCTATAATTGTCGAACCAGGTGTATACCATGTTCTCTGGATCGGTGGTATGTTACTTTGGGGAGACAAATAAAAAAAACTAGTAATTGGTCGAGCCAGGTGTATACCATGTTCTCGGGATCGGTGGTATGTTCCTTTGGTGAGACCGATAAAATATTATCATTGCTTCCTTATAATTCAATAAGTGGTTCAACCACAATGTTCCTAGTAATAAGTGATCTGATCATAAGATTTAATTGCAGTTCTTTTTGTTCTCGGGAACATGATCTCTTTAGGAACCATTTGGCACAGTCATCATTTAAACTTGTTGATCCTCTTTTATCATTGTAAAAGTTTAAAATGGTCATGCTTACTAGTATCCTACTGCTTTATAGCACTCTTAACCATTAATTTTCACTAGCTAAGTCCAGGACATGCATTGTTTGGAGATCTATTTTATCAGGACATTCTTTACTCAGCTCACTGTTCACATCCTTGCTCTTGTCATATGCCTTTGCTTGAGGACAAGCAAAGATTTAAGTGTGGGAAACATGATAAGCACATTTCATATATATAATTTGACACCCAAATATAGCATCTGTTGTGTCTGACAATCAATTCTTGCTAAGAATTACTGATATTTTAATGAGAATCATTTAAAGGGTTCATTTACTTGTAACTTGTTTCTTTTGTAGAAAAGTTCGCAAAGGCACTATAATCGTCAAGATTCCCACATATGGCTAACCAGAAGAGAGAAGGGCATGAAAGAAATACGTCAAGGACTTCAGTGAGAAGAAAAGAAGTATCCAGGGGAGCAAACTAAAAGAAGAAGGGGATCTTCTTGGGAAGAAATGAATAGAAGAGGAGGGCCAAATAATAAAAGTGGTAGATCAGATGGGGATCAAAATCCCTAGAGGCATCCATTCCCAAAGGGGCCCTGGCCACATCTCCATCTCTCCCCCCTCACCACTTCTTCTTCCACCACCGGCCGCCGCCGCAGCCAGGCCGGCGTGGCGACGCGCCACCAGCACCACCACGCGCCATCCACCACTCCATCTCCACCACGCCTCCACCACCACCATCCGCACCTCACATCGCCACCAACACCACCATCGCATCTCCACCACCTCTGCTGCCCATCGGCTGCTCCTCCTCTCTTCTCTCGATGACCCTGCTGCTTCTCCCTTCTCCAACCTCCTGCTGTTGCCTCCTCTTCCCCAAGCCCTGCTGCTGCTTCTTCCTTGTTGCGCCCCTCCTTCTTCTTCCCCCTCTCCTTGCTGCTACTCCTTCCTCTCACGTCCCCCCTGCTGTTTCTCTTCTTGCACCGATCTAAAGCTGCTCTCTCTCCAGCGCCCCTTTCTGCTTCTCCTCTTGCTACTGCTGCTGCCCCCAACCTCTTGCTGGTATCTCTCTCTACTCCCCCTGCTACATTTCTTCTCTGAACCTACCTGCTGCTTCTCTCTCTCTCTGAAATTGTTGTAGTACTATGATGTGCAAGACAGTGTACTGCAACCTGTTAATTGTTCAGTTCAGATGTTTGCTTGTTTAGTATTATTCTGTTGATCTGTGAGTACTAATCTTGTGGCTAGTATAATTTCGTTTCTGTTGTTACTTGTGTAACCTGAACCGTGGGGTAGTATCCTATTCGCATATGTGTGTTTTGTGTGTTGTGTAGTCCCTATGTTAGTTTTGTACCTGTGATATATATCTTCACAATATAATTGTTTGTGTTGTGATATAATATTGTCCCTATCATACAATCTTGTTTCTTCCCTCTGTTGTATGTTACCAAGATGTATAAATGTTCAAGTCTTTTTAATTCCCTAGCCGTTGATGTTCACTGGTGTTAGCATTTTATTTCTCAAGTAAGACGAAAACAATAAAAAAAGGAAGCTGAATAAAATCTGAGTCTATCTTTACTTATCTGCATTTTCTTTGGCGACAATCATTGATAGTGTAGGTTTTATTTCTGTATTCATAAGCTGAATTTTGTCACCTAGCTTTATCCGAGCACGATCATTGACTTGCTAGTCCCTGAGGAGAACACGACACTCACAGTTTGGGCGTTAAAACCCTGTTGTACATACAATTGATCACTGCACTTCGTCTGCGACGCCTGGCTGGGCCGTATCACTGAGCTCGTCAATGCCGCCAGCGGGGCCTCGGCACCATCCCATTCACTCCATCCCCCGCCCTCTAGTGTGGATGACGTGGCCCACGGCACACCTCCTCCTCCTCTGCTCAGCGCCCACGCTGAGCCTAGGCGCGACGCGCCACTGCGCGACCCACCGCATGGGGCGCCAGTGCCCGCACGGGATGTGGCAAGCTGCCAGTTGGTGCAACGGCCACAAGGCGACGCATGTGCACTCCCCGCACAGTCGCGCGAGCAACAGGACCGCGCACCATCGAAGGCTGCGGCGCGTGGATGTCAGGACCAAACGTCAGGACCAAGCCCCCCTCGTGCGAGCTGTGCCTGTGGAGTTCGGCGGGCTGCTGCGTCTTTACCGGAGAGTTGTGCCACGTCATTTGGCCCGACAAGTTAAAGCCAAACCTGCCCCCATGCTACGACGGCACCCCTGACCCTCTGAAGTTTCTCCAGCTCTACCTGTTGAGCATCGAGGCAGCCGATGGTGATGACAAGGTCATGGAGAACTAGTTCCCCATGGCCCTCAAGGATGGCACGCGCTCCTGGCTCTTGCACCTTCCAGAGGGCTCAATCTCCTCGTGGGATGAGCTTCATGAGCAGTTCATCACCGACTTTCAAGGCACCTGTGACCGCGCCCTTGCTGTCACCGACCTCTGACGTGTGAAGCAGCAATAGGGTGAGACTTTCTGCAAGTACATTCAACACTTCACGAATGATTGCCTCAAGATTCTGAAGGCCTCGGACGAAGCCATCATCTTGGTGTTCACCGAGGGCGTCAAGGATGTCAAGATGCATGAGGAGCTCTCCATCCTCGACGACTTGTGCTTGGGTCTGGAGATGTTCAACCTGGCGGACAGGTGCACCAGGGCTGAAGAGGGTCACCTTACCCTCCTCGAGCACCCTGAGACTGACCCTCAAGACAAGAAAGCCAAGGCCAAGGAAGCGAAGCGCAAGGGCCCCACGGTGCTGGCAGCATAGCCCGGGATGAAGCGTGACCGTGACCATGATGAACCTCCCAAGGATAACCTCCCGTTCTATGCCTTCCACAACATGCACAGCTACAACACCAACAACTGCCAAGAGCTCAGGGCACTCCGCGACGAGCGCCTCGGCCGCCGCCCCGAGTGCGGCGACCGTGGCTTCGACCATGGAGGAGGCCGCAGCGGAGGACCCTGGGACAACCGCAACCCTCGTCCGGACTAGCACGACCAGCCTCACAAGGATCGCTGGTGTGATCAACCTCATGACGGCCCCTGGCGTGATCAGCATCGTCAGGCCCGACCTCAGGGCAATAATGGCCTCCCTCCGCAGCCGCTGCCACCAAAGAGGAACGACGACAACCGTCAGGATGATGGGGCTGGGAGCTTCCAGGAACCATGCGCGATCGCCTGCATCCTCGGTTGTGCCTAAGCCCCCGCCTTGAACCGCATCTTCAAGCCGTTCTCCAGTGAGGTGAACGCGACCCTCCCGAAGCTTGAGGCCGCGCGTCTCATGTCGCTTCAACTACATCGATATTTCCCCAAAGAGGAAAAGATGATGCAGCACAACTATACTAGGTATTTCCCTCAGTTATGAAACCAAGGTATCAGTCCAGTAGGAGAACCAAGCAACACTATCTAAACGGTACCTGCACACAAAGAACAAATACTTGCAATCCGATGCATAAGAGGGGTTGTCAATCACTCCACGATAAAAAGATAGACTGTTTTGGAGTAGATTGGATAAATAGATCTCGATAAAACACAAAATAAAATAAATAACAAAAAATTTCAGCAAGGTACTTTTGGGTTTTTTGGAATAATAGATCTGAAAATAAAAGTGGCGAATAATAGATCAGAAATCAAATATGATAAAGAATAGACCCCGGGGCCGTTGATTTCACTAGTGGCTTCTCTGAAGAAAATAACACACTGTGGGTAAACAAATTACTATTGGGCAATTGATAGTCGTAGATTTCACTAGTGGCTTCTCTGAAGAAAATAGCGCACAGTGGATAAACAAATTACTATTGGGCTATTGATAGAACTTCAAATAATCATGACGATATCTAGGCAATGATCAATATATAGGCATCACATCCAAGATTCGTTGAACGACTCCTCCCAGCATCTACTACTATTACTCCACACATCGACCGCTATCCATCATGCATCTAGTGTATTAAGTTCATGGAGAAACGGAGTAATGCAATAAGCACGATGACATGATGTAGACAAGATCTATTCATGTAGGAATAGACCCCATCTTGTTATCCTCAATGGCAAAAGTGGGTTTAAGGATTTTGGATGCACATGTAGTATATCTACTTAGTATAAGTGAAGGCTAGCAAATAGATTGAGAAGCATCCAACCAAGAAACAAAAAATCACATAAGCAAACATTAAGAATAATTAACACCGAATAATGCACCACAAGTAGGATGTAATTTCATTGCACAACAATTGACTTTCGTACTTGCATAGGGAATCACAAACCTTAACACCAATATTCCTACTAAAGCATAACTACTCACCAACATTACTCACATATCACTATCATCATATCACAAAACTATTACAAAGAATAAATTTTATTTTGTCCAATGATCTTCATGAAAGTTTTTATTATATTCCTCTTGAATATCTATCACTTTGGGACTAATTTCATATGTTGCTTTTGATAGCTCAAACAAATCTAAGTGAAGAACATGAGCATACAATTTTTCATCTCTCAAATAATATAAGTGAAGCATGAGAGAATTTCTTCAAAAATTTACTAACTCTCAAATAAATCTACTAAAAAATGTGTGCATTTCTTCAAAAATATTAAAGCACACCATGCTCAAAAATATATAAGTGAAGCACTAGAGCAATTCCATAGCTCAAGAAATTTAAGTGAAGCATAGAGCGCAATTCTAACAAATCATAGCATAGTTTTGGCTCTCTTAAATAGGCGTGTCCAGCAAGAATAGATGACTCAAACTAAAAAGCAAAATAAGCAAAGACACATATAATACAAGATTCTCCAAGCTAAACTCCTGATATGTGACGAATAAAAATTTAGCTCCGAGTAAAATACCGATGGTCGTTAGAAGAAAAAGGGGATGCCTTCCGGGGCATCCCAAGCTTAGTTGCTTGTTCCTCTTTGTACAATAACTTAGGGTGCCATGGGCAGCCTCAAGCTTGCTCTTCTTACAACTTATTCCTTCATCCATCGTGATCTCACCCAAAACATGAAAACTTCAATCACACAAAGCTCAACAAAACCTTCGTGAGATCTGTTAGTATAAGAAAGCAAATCACTACTCTAAGTACTGTTGCAAACCCATTTATATTTTAACTTTGAATTATATCTACTGTATTCCAACTTTACCATGGCTTATACCCTCCAATACAAACAACGGATTCATCAAAATAAGCACATAATGCAAAGAAAATAGAATCTATCAAAAACAAAATAGTCTGTAACACTCTCAAAACTTTGTATACTTTTGTAACTCCAAAAATTCTGGAAAATAAGGAAGATGTAGGCAATTTGTTTATCAACCTTGTGTAAAAAAATCAGAATTTTTCTTTGCTTCTGTGATTTATTAAAATTATTTTACTGGACGTAAACTTTTCTGTTTTCCAACAAGATCAAATCAACTATCACCAAACATAATCCCAGAGGCTTTACTTGGCACAAACACTAATTAGAACACAAAAACACAATCATAACAGTAGCATAATTGTGCAAACACTCAAGAACAAAAAGAAAAAGGCAAAAACAAAATTTATTCATTGGGTTGCCTCCCAACAAGCGCTGTCGTTTTATGCCCCTAGCTAGGCATAATGCATAGATTCAAGTGTTGTCATATTTATTTCTCAACTCCTCAATCAAGCACCTAGAATTCTTCAAATATTTAGCATATAGATTTTCAATAACAATACTCCTAGGAACGAGATTAAAGATTTCATTCTTGCAAGTAGGTTTTTTTATCACTTCAACAAAATCGGGGTGAATACTCAACATTTTAAGATCTTCTTTGTTATTATTAGAAGTTGCACCCTTGTTTTAGTGACTTGAGTAATCTTGCCGACTTTTATGGGAGTTTTTCAATAGTTTTAACTGAAGCAAAAGTCGTGCTTAAATTACTAAAAAATTCTTCCAACTTATCAATCCGAAGAGGACTCTCTTCAATTATTTCATTAATTAGGACTTCCTTTCCCTTTAGCAACTTAAAAACCTCTCCCTCTTTTGACCCAGTTTTATTAGCAAGATTATGTATTCTTTTATCTAAATTTTCAACATGTTCTTCAGTGAGCATTTTCTTTTCAATAGCATCAATCCTTTTCATAACATGCTCAAGAGTTAAATCAGTTTCATTGATAATGAGAGGTGGAGATCCTACAAGATTTCCCGTAGCATTAAAAGCATCCAAAGATGGACACATCAAGAAATTCCCACCGCTAATTGTATCAAGAACGAATCTATACCAAGTGGTTATGCCCACATAAAAACATCGAAGAATAGTAATGGTAGATTGCCTACAAATAGATCTATTATGATCATGCAAATCCTGTACCAAGCATATTTAAGGTTCTCCCCTCCCCTTTGTTTAAAATTAAGTACTTCATTCTCATGAGTACACACAATAGAGGAGGAATTAGCCATCCTGACAAAGTAGGCAAACGGGGACACAAACAAAAAGATAGATCAGACAAGAAAAACGGCAAAAGAAAAAAAGGGCGAATAAAACAGCAAAATATTGTGAAGTGGGGGAGATGAAAACGAGAGGCAAATGGAAAATAATGGAAATTGCAAGGAGATGCGATTTGTGATTAGGAACCTGATAGATATTGATGATGTCTCCCCCGCAACGGCGCCAGAAATTCCTTTTGATGTCGCTAGAACTACGTCGATATTTCCCCAAAGAGAAAGGGATGATGCAGCACAACTACGGTAGGTATTTCCCTCAGTTATGAAACCAAGGTATCAATCCAGTAGGAGAACCAAGCAACACTATGTAAATGGTACCTGCACACAAAGAACAAATACTTGCAACCCGACGCGTAAGAGGGGTTGTCAATCCATCCATAGTAAAAAGATAGATTGTTTTGTCGTAGATTGGATAAATAGATCTCGATAAAACGTGAAATAAAATAAATAACAAAAAGTTGCAGCAAGGTATATTTGGGGTTTTTGGAATTAAAGATCTAACAATAGAGTGGCAAATAATAGATCGGAAAGCAAAAATGATAAGGAATAGACCCGGGGCCATAGATTTCACTAGTGGTTTCTCTCAAGAAAATAGCACACGGTGGGTAAACAAATTACTGTGGGGCAATTGATAGAACTTCAAATAATCATGACGATACCCAGGCAATGATCAATATATAGGCTTCACATCCAAGATTAGTAGACCTACTCCTGCCTGCATATACTACTATTACTCCGCACATCGACCTCTATCCAGCATGCATCTAGTGTATTATGTTCATGGAGAAACGGAGTAATGCAATAAGAACGATGACATGATCTAGAGAAGATCTATTCATGTAGGAATAGACCCCATCTTGTTATCCTTAATGGAAACGATCAATACGTGTCTTGCAGCCCCTTCTGTCACCGGGAAAGAACACCGCACGACCGAACCCATCACAAAGCACCTCTTCCCATGGCAAGAAAAATCGATCTAGTCAGCCTAACTAAACCAAATATTTGAAGAAGAAATACAAGGTGGTTCTGGAACTTACTGTGGCTGGAATTGTGTTTTGTCGACTCTGCTAGGGTTTTTGGAATATTTGGGTATTTATAGGGCGAAGAGGCGGTGCGGGAGGTGGCGAGGTGGGAACAACCCACAAGGGCACGCCCAGGTGGGTTGTGCCCCCCTCGGGGCACCCCTCTGGTACTTCTTCGGACCATGTTGTTCCTTTTGGTCCAGAAAAATTCTCCAAAAAGTTTTGCTGCGTCTGGACTCCGTTTGGTATTGATTTTCTCCGAAGTAAAAAAACAAGCAAAAAGCAGTAACTGACACTGGGCACTATGTCAATAGGTTAGTCCCCAAAAAGATATAAAGTTGCTATAAAATGATTGTAAAACATCCTAGAATTATAATATAAAACCATGGAACAATAAAAAATTATAGATATGTTTGAGACGTATCAGCGTCCCCTTTGGTGGTCGCTGTACGCCCTTACCTTTGAGTCCAAGGATCACCTCAAGTGTTCGGCCGCCGCTGACATGCTCCCAATGCTCTGCACGCCCACCATCAGCAACGTCTAAGTCACCAAGACTCTCATCGACGGTGGCGCCAGCCTCAATGTTCTTTCTGTCGAGACGTTCGAGACGCTTCAGGTGCCCTATGATCAGCTCATGCCCACCAAGCCGTTCTCTGGGGTGACCGATGACTCCACAGTCCCCATGGGTTAAGTGCACTTCCCGATCACCTTCGGCAAGCATGACAACTACCACATCGAGCTCATCGATTTTGATGTCGCACACATCAGTCTCCCGTACAACGCCATCCTTGGGTACCCATCCCTTGCCAAGTTCATGGCGGCTGTCTGTCATGTATACAATGTCCTCAAGATGCCAGGGTGCAGCAGCATCATCATGGTCGCATGTGACAAGGAGAATGCAACCTGCTCTCTTGAGAGGTCCTACCGAGCCGCAGTGGATGAGAACTTTGACGACGAGGGAGGCATCCTGCCTCTCGAGGCCACCCCCGCGAAGAAGAAGGAACTCCTTCCCAAGGGCCACCAGGAAGCCAAAAAACTTGGTGGCGATGCCTCAGGATCCATGCCTGCCGCCCGGGCGCCCCTTCCTCTAGCATAGGAAGGCGCGCCCAGCGCCTGCCTCAGCACGGGATCGAGGGCTTCCGTCTGGAGAGCCTCTGACATGACCGACGCGATAAGGGAGGTGTTCGGGCATCATACATCTCCAACGTATCCATAATTTTTGATTGTTCCATGCTATTATATTATTTTTGGGACTAACCTATTAACCGAGGGCCCAGAGCTTCTGTTTTTTTGCCTATTTTAGAGTTTTGTAGAAAAGGAATACCAAACGGAGTCCAAATGGAATGAAACCTTCACGATGATCTTTCTTGGACCAAAAGCAAACCAGAAGACTTGGAGATGAAGTCAGAGACGTAACGAGGAGGCCACGAGGCAGGAGTGCGGCCCAGGGAGGTAGGTGCGCCCCCACCCTCGTGGGCCCCTTGTAGCTCCACCGACCTAGTTCTTTTGCCTATATATACTCTTATACCCTAAAAACTTCAGGGGGAGCCACAAAAACCCTTTTCCACCGCCGCAACCTTCTGTACCCGAGAGATCCCATCTTGGGGCCTTTTCCGGTGATCTGCCGGAGGGGGATTCGATCACGGAGGGCTTCTACATCAACACCATTACCTCTCTGATGAAGCGTGAGTAGTTTACCACAGACCTCTGGGTCCATAGTTATTAGCTAGATGGCTTCTTCTCTCTCTTTGATTCTCAATACAAAGTTCTCCTCGATGTTCTTGGGGATCTATCCGATGTAATACTCTTTTGCAGTGTGTTTTCCGAGATCTGATGAATTGTGGATTTATGATCAAGATTATCCATGAATATTATTTTGTTCTACTCATGAATTCTTATATGCATGATTTGATATCTTTGCAAGTCTCTTCAAATTATCGGTTTAGTTTGGCCTACTAGATTGATCTTTCTTGCAATAGGAGAAGTGATTAGTTTTGGGTTCAATCTTGTGGAGTCCTTTCCCAGTGACAGTAGGGGCAGCATGGCACGTATTCTATTGTTGCCATCGAGCATAACAAGATGGGGGTTTCATCATATTGCTTGAGTTAATTCGTTTACATCATGTCATCTTGCCTAATGCGTTACTCCGTTCTTTATGAACTTCATACTCTAGATGCATGCTGGATAGCGGTTGATGTGTGGAGTAATAGTAGAAGATGCAGGCAGGAGTTGGTCTACTTGACACAGACGTGATGCCTATGTTCATGATCATTGCCTTAGATGTCATCATAATTACGCACTTTTCTATCAATTGCTTGGCAGTAATTTGTTCACCCACCATAATACATGCTATCTCGAGAGAAGCCACTAGTGAAACCTATGGCCCCCGGGTCTCTTTTCCATTATATTGAATCTCGTTTACATCTTGATAGTTTCTGATCTATTATTTTACAATCTTTACTTTCCAATCTATACATCAAAAATACCAAAAATATTTACTTTATTGACCGTGAAGGGATTGACAACCCCTTTATCGTGTTGGTTGCAAGTTATTGATTGTTTGTGCAGGTATTCAGTGACTTGTGCATCGTCTCCTACTGGATGGATACCTTGGTTCTCAAAACTGAGGGAAATACTTATGCTACTTTGCTCCATCACCCTTTCCTCTTCAAGGGTAAACCAACGCAAGCTCAAGAGGTAGCAAGAAGGATTTTTGGCGCCATTGCCGGGGAGATCTTCGTCAAGTCAAGCCATACCAAGTACCCATCATAAAATCTTCTCCCTTGCATTACATTATTCGCCATTCGCCTCTTGGTTTCCTCTCCCCCACTTCTAAAATGATTTTCGAAAACGTTTGCCTTTTCTTCGCCCCTCTTCCATTCGTATCTTTTTGCTTGTTTCTTGTGTGCTTGTGTGTTGGATTTATTGCTTGTCATGATGGCTCAAGATAATACTAAATTGTGTGACTTTTCCAATACCAATAACAATGATTTTATTAGCACTCCGATTGCTCCTACTACCAATGCTAATTCTTGTGAAATTAATGCCACTTTGTTGAATCTTGTTATGAAAGATCAATTCTCTGGCCTTCATAGTGAAGATGCCGCATCTTATCTAAACAACTTCATTGATTTGTGTGATATGCAAAAGAAGAAAGATGTGGATAATGATATTGTTAAATTGAAGCTATTTCCGTTTTCGCTTAGAGATCGTGCTAAAACTTGGTTCTCATCTTTGCCTAAAAATAGTATTGATTCATGGAATGAGTGCAAAGATGCTTTTATCTCTAAGTATTTTCCTCCCGCTAAGATCATCTCCCTTAGGAACGATATTACGAATTTTAAGCAACTTGATCATGAGCATGTTGCACAAGCTTGGGAGAGGATGAAATTAATGATATGTAATTGCCCTACACATGGTTTGAATTTGTGGATGTGATGTTGGGTAGAATCCTAGAGGCCGATCTTTCACGATTGGAGAGGATCCCTACGAAGAACACGAAGAACACGGGAAAGAACGGAGAGAAATCACAAGGGGAAACACTCAAGAACAAGTCCAATCACACATCCACTAGACAATCAAACACACAAGATCCACAAGGTACATGAACAACAAACGGAAAGATACAAGGTAAGGTTCATCTCCAAGAGGAGGTCTTGATGGTATCCTAGACGGATCTTCCCACGAGGGGGTCTTGATGATATCCCGCAGGATCTTCTCACATGGAGGTCTTGAACTCCATGGGAGTGGTCTCTCTCTCTCAAGAGGAGGAGGTAGTAGCAAAGCTCACCTAAGAATGAGCTATCATATTTGCTACCCTAGAAAGGATGAGGGGGAGGTCTATTTATAGTCTAGGCCACAAAGAGGTAAGTGGGAGAGGGATACAAGGCCAAAGGCACGGCTGCGCACAGGCAGTGTCGGACGTCCGGTCAGGGTCGGACGTTCGGTCGCTCGCGGCGGTCCAGATGTTCAGAGGGCGTCGGACTCCCGATGTTTTGGCTTTGGACAGGTGGCATCGGTCGTCCGGTCGGCGTCGGTCGTCCGTGTGTTGGGACTTGTCGGTCATCCGGAGGATGTCAGTCGTCCAGCTGTTGTAGATCTCCTGGCTGATCCTGGCGTGGTCGCGTCGGACGTCTGGTGGACATCGGTCGTTCGGGCGATGAATAGTGTTGGACGTCCGGTGGCACGTCGGACGTACGGCCGCTGTAGATTGCGCAGCTCCGTCTTCTTTCTTCTTCTCTTCCATGTTTCCCTCGCGGATGGTGTAGTTGTTCCTTGGCGCTTGCACTCCTCCTCGTTGTCCGTAGCGTTTCGACAATACCTATGTATGCACACGAGTGGAGTGTCAAGTAGTATACCATCCTCGAAGGGGTCAAGGCAACACGTGTAAAGGAGAAGATTCACCTTTATGTATGAGAAGTAGAGGTCGCACGTGTCACTTGCCAAATGGACTCTTAACATGGCGATGACTGTAGGATGCTCTACATCATCCCCTCCCCCTTGGAAAAGATCCGACCTCGGATAGAAAACCAAATCATCATGGGAAAGAGTTGGCGGTGCCATGTCGAAGTGGTCGATCACCAAGCACTCATCATCTAGTAGCTCGAAATGGGCACTCTCCAATGTCACACCGTCTTGTGATTCCTTCAAAAGGAGCAAATAGAACAAACACTTGGAAAAACAAATGTGGTTAGCGTTAGTGCAAAACCAAGCATTCGAGAGGTGATTCATCCAACAAGTGTTGTTATCAGGCCTAGCATATGGTTTGACAAAGGAATGTGACATGGCATGTAAGCACATAAATTGAGCACAAGCAAAGATATCATGGGGACAAGTATGTAAATGTGAGGTAGAGATGCAAATATGTGTGACAAGAGAATAAGCATCTACCTCAAGTTCATAGCAAGCATTCACAAATTTCTCAATGAAAGGTCTACGGTAGGCATAAGAATCATTCACTACACCGAATAAAATGAAGTGTCTAAACACATGGGTCAAGTGCAAGACAATCCAAGCATAATGTGCATAGGGTATAGTGAATATAGTGTGGCACTCAACACAATAGAAAGAGCAATTCTTCATCATGTGTGAGGAAATCAAGTCAAGCATGTGACAAGCAATGGGACATGGCATATGTGAAGAAATGATATTGGTGCAACCAACCATATGATAGTAGCAAGTAGTCCAAGAATTGGATACAACACACAAGGTATATATGGCATGAAGCATGGAAATGTGGCAATCATGGGTGAAAGCAATATCTCGAACATGCGTGCAAATGGTGAACGAAACACCAGAAGTATGATCCACAATATCCAAGCTCAAGAAGGATGTCACCCTTGAAAGCGTGTCCTTGTGCATTCTTCACAATGCCGAAGTGGTAGGAAACTTGGTGTAGAAGCGAGTCGTGGTAGAATGTATGAGGCTCGCTCTCAAGAGCTCGAATGGTCAACTCACGTGAAGTGGAAGTCGACACGAAGTCCAAGTATCCTACACATGCACACAACAAAACAAAGAATGTATGTGCATGGTAGATAAACACATCATCCATCATGATGGTTCTCATCTTTTGCACATAACCATTAGAAGCACAAGTGCATGAATAATATGATGCAACAATGGCTATATTCATGGCATGAGGTATATGGTGCAAAGAAGTAAGACAAGCATGCTTCACAAGAATTGTGTCAAAATCTCCAAATATATGTGAGAATGATATGGGGGCAATCTCATGAGCAAAACTTATAGCATTGTTGCACTCAATACATGGTAAGTCATCTAGCATAAGAGAGGCAACACATGGAGATATATGACACGAAGCAAGAACAATCATGTGCAAAGCATGGAAATGGTTGTCATCAACCGCATGAAATGAGAAAGTATGAATCATGGGTGATGCAACATGAGCAAGCATAGAGATCAAGTCGTGCAAACTAGTGGAGCGAAGATGTAACACACTAGAGTAAATCATGGTAGTCATGTCATGTGAGAAAATAATAGGCATAGGTAATGCACATGACATATCGCAAGCACGAACACAAAGCAAGATCATAGTATCATCATAGGAATGGGTCATAAATGGAACATGGCAATAACAAGCAATGTCTCCACCAAGCTTGCAAATACACATACAAGTGGTAGAATCAATCATCATGTGTAATGCAAAGCATGGGTCACAAGTGCATGGAAAAGGCATAGTAATGAGCATATCATGCAAAGTGAACATGACAAGATGGCCATATAATAGGTAATGGCCCATAACCCATAGCCAAGTGAGGGCCATGTAGAAGAAATGCGTGAAGTCTTTGCACGAAGAGAGCGGTGGGAAAGACAACCCACGGTATCCTAAGTCATCATTGCTCTCTAGAGCTCGTTTTGTCAACTTGTGGGATTGCGAGGTTGACAAGTATTCATGGGTACCTACACAAAAGAGACACAAACCGAAGAAATTGTGCGTGTGGTAAATGTACACATCATCCATCATGATGTGTATGTGCACATGTGAGTTAGCACAAGATAAGCATCGCTCAAAGAAATTTGATGCATGGTACAAGAACATGTCATCCATCAAGAAAGAATAGTTATTGTGTATGACACGATGGGGACACAAATAGAGAATGCAATTATATGGCACATCAATAGCATGTTTATTCATGGGGAGCATATGGTGCACACAAGTATTGGGATCATGCAATGAATGGGATGGATGAAAATCTCCTAACATGTATGAGGGAACTATGGGGTTCTCCTCATGAGCAAGATTGGAAACATCATATTGAGAAAATGGACAACATCCAAAATAATGCATATCCGAAGGTAGGTATTCATGGCATGGCATATGAGATAAATGATGCAAAGGGATCATATCAATATCATCACAAGAAAAACAAATGCCAATAACCATGGGCTTGTCATCTATGCCATATGTGCAAATTGGGTTTATTTTAATGGCATATGCATAGTCACTATGAAGAGATTGCAAATAAGACATGTGGTTTATTTCATGCATAGCATATGACAAGTCAAGCGGATTATCAAACATGATGTGACCTAAAGAATTGTCACAAGAAATCCTATGTGACATAGCATCACAACTAAGAGAATCCACATGAGAATCATCCTACTCAACATAAATAGGCAAATCATCGCATGGGGAAATCATACTAGCATGAAGCATAGTACTAGGTGGATGAACATCATGCAAGCAATCAATGTCAGGAATGTCCACTAGTGGGACTTGAGCATCACCTTCACCTATGTTACCTATTTCATTCCACTCAAGTGGTGTAGGTGAGGTGGGAAAGACCAAATGGTGGTCATCATCATCAACTTGATGGAACCATGTGAGGGGTACATCATATTCCACCATGGCCATAGTCTTGTCCAAAGGGAGGACAAAGTCGTCGCGAATCGGCGCGTCATCATAGATGGGACCTAGCACCAAATGATAAGACACAATAAAGGTAGAGGTTAAGTCATTAGAGATCATAGTGGTATCACATGCCCTATCAACTATCACATTCTCTCTATGTGGTGGTTCACTCACTCCCTCAAAATAGGTGCACTCAATGTCACACATGGTGGAGTCACTCATCTCAATCAAGTGGTGGGGATTGTGGCTCTCCTCACATGGGAATTGTGGCAACTCATCATATATGGGGCTAGTCGCGAAGTCACTCTCACTCTCTATATGGTGGCAAAAGTCACTCAAGTCATCATACGTCACCGTGGTCGAAGGGAAAATCCCATGCTCAACCATCTGGTAGCCGTCGCCGTGGATGAAGGCCGAAGATGGCACATCATCACTCTCCTCCATGACCGAAGGGAAAATCCCATGCTTGATCATCTCATCATCGTCGCCGTAGATGAAGGCCGAAGATGGCACATCATCACTCTCCTCCATGACCGAAGGGAAAATCCCATGCTCGATCATCTCATCATCATCACCGTGGATGAAGGCCGAAGATGGCACATCATCACTCTCGCCTCCAAAGATGGAGACATCATCCTTGCTCGCCACCTTGTCGCTCGCCTCCAAAGCATGGTCCTTGAAGGTCTCCGTAGTCATACTCGTCGCCGCACCGTCTTGAAAATGAGTCAACGTAGACTCAGCATCATCAATGCCACAAAGAGGGATGGCAGTGAAGTTAAACTTGGGAGCATCGTCTTGGAGTTTGTCAGGCTTGGACATCGTGGTGGTACTAGCCTCATGCTTGTCGTAGAGCTTGCACTACAAAAAAAGACACATCCATGACAATTTGGGCCGAACGAATTTTTTTTCTCTCATATATATGACACTTCTATGATGATAATTGTGACAAAACCCGGTATCATCATAGATGTGGTGGGCTCCTACTTCTATGACAAAAAATCATGACAGAAAATGGGCTTTTCATCCTGGGCGGGCCGAAGTCTGCATGACATTCTTTGGGCTGTCCATGATGGAAAAAACTGTGGTAGAAGCGAGGGCGAGGAAAATTTTGGGGAGTTCCTGGTTACGGTGGGCGGTCAGGGGCCGAGCGATGCGCGTTTCTCTCGTACACGTACGCGCATGTGTGTGAGGCGTTGGCTCTAACAGAACCCGAGTGAGGCATTGGGCTCTAACTGAACCCGAGCGATTGCACTGCAGGCTATGCGTTATTGAACCCGAGCGATCGATCGATGGCTGTTAACTGAACCCGATCGAGCGATTCCTTTGCTACTGTTGCTAACTGAAGCCGATCAATTGGAT
>NC_041391.1:396676009-396699494 GCF_002162155.2 Triticum dicoccoides | reverse complement strand
GGATGCAGGACCCCATGGCGTTTCCTCTGGATGAACAGGACGACCCCGTGGAGGGCTGGATGAACAGTAGACGGTGGAGGGGTGCCCGTGGAGGGGTGGTTGAATAGTAGCCGGTGAGGTAGCGTGCGGTGGAGGCTGGATGAATAGGAGCCCGTGGAGGCTGGAGGAGGTCGACGGTAGCCCGTGGAGGCTGGAGGAGGTCGACGGTGGAGATGACCAGTATCCCGTGGAGTCCCATTTTGCGGTACCCCACACCCCTCCCGATGAACAGGACCCCCATTTCGACCGTAGCGCCCCAACACAAGTCCGTTTCATCCGTTTTGCAGTACGCCACACCCCTCCCGATCAATTGGACCCCTGTTTCGACCGTAGCGCTGCAACACAATGTCACAACCTAGCTAGTCATGCATTAGAGTGTTGCATCATGGTTACTCTTTCATCAGAAACTTGAAATGGGGATGACAGAACCCCCAGTCCCCTCTGAAACCAACTAGGGTTTACTAAAATAATTTTCAATGAACCTGAAATGACCTTCTAAAATGCCCATCATTTTTGTCTTGGTTCAGAACCTCTGCCAAAAGTGGTGCACATTTTCCTAGGCCATCTTAGGGTTTTTGAATTAATTCATAAATATTTGAATTTGGGCATTTAAAATAATATAAAATATTTAAATGCTCAAATATCTCCAAACTAAAATGTTTCATGTTGGAAATAATCCAACTATGGGCCAGGAATAGTTTGGTGATTTTTGAACTTGCCTAGGTATTTTATTTAATTCAACAAAGTTGCAGATATATTAAATAAAACAAAAACAGAAAAATATATAACAGGAGGAGCTTACCTGGGCTCCTCCACTGTGCGGCCCAGCCAGCTGGCTGGCCCAGCCGGCAGCCGGCCCAGCCCACCTCCCTCCTCTGTCGTCTTCGCCCCGATAGAGGGAGGGGAGTGTGGCCGGCGCGCGCGCACGGCCACCGCGCCACGCCACCTGCTCGCCTGCTTGCCTGGCCTCCCCTCCTCGCTCGACTCCCTGGACGACGCCACGCCCTCCCCCCTGCTCTCTCTCACTCTCCCCCGGCTCTCCTCTCCTCTCCCTCGCTCTCTCTCTCGCCCGGCCGAACACCACACTCGCCGCCGTTCGCCATAGCCACCGTCTCCGACCACCCCTCGCTCCCCCGACTAGCTCAGGAGCTCCGCCACGACTCCCTCTTCCTCCCCACCGCTCCACAGCTCCCCGGAAGCCCTGCATCGCCGCCACGTCGCCGTTCCCCTCTTCGGGCTCCGACCACCGTCGCCGTCGAATTCGCCGTCTCCAGTGCGTCCCCGAGCCCGCTTCGACGCCCACTACAACCGCGGTGAGCTACGCCACCGTTTCCCCCTCTCCTTCCCCTCGTTCCCTCACCGTAGCCACCTCCCCACCACGGCCGAACCTCCGCCGTCACCGAGCTCGCCGTCGACGCAGCTCCGGTGACCATTTGGTCACCCCGGCGAGTCCAACAAGTTCGCAAGACCCCGTAGAGCATCCCTAGCGCCTCGCTTTGCTCGACTTCGAGCTCCAGCACCGTTCCCGTGCACGACCGAACCCCGGCGGCCGCAGCCGAGCTCTCCGCCGTCGACTCCGGCCACCCCGACCCCAACGGGCTCTGCCAAGAGCTGCGGGTTGGCCTCAGCTCCACTCCGGTGGTCTCCGCAGTCCGTTTGGTGGCCGAAATGACCAAAACCACTTCCGCCGCCGCGTCGGGCTCGCCGGCGGCTAAACGCCGGTGCAGCCGACTCGGGTTTGACCACGGGTGGGCCCTGGTTGACTCCCCTGAGTCAATGACAGGTGGGGCCCAGCCCTGTTAATTAAACAGGATTAGTTTTAATTAAGTTTTAATTAAAATAATCACCCTGACATGCGGGACCCACTGTCAGTTTTGACCTGGACCAGTTCCGTTGACCTGCTGACGTCACACTGACGTCAGGCTGACGCAGTAATTGATTTTCTGGATTTAATTTAAATCAGGAAATTCCAGAATATTATTTAAACTTCAAAAATTCATAACTTTTATTCTGTAACTCCAAATTGGACAAATTATATATGAAAAATGATCAGAAAAATCCAATCTATCCATCTGTACTATTTTCATGCATGATCAAACAAGTTAAATTGATGTTTTAAGCAGAACAAGAAAAGGCACTTTAAAAGGCCATATTTGAATTTGGAATTTGAATCTTTGATTCAAATTTGTTCAAACCCTTCTGGCTTTAGTTGCATTAGCCCAATACACTCATATTGCCATGTTTCATGCATGCATCATATTGTTGCACATTGTTTGGTGATGCTTGTGTATCGATGCCCTTTGCGACAGGTTCTGTCCCCGAGGACTATCGTGATTACCCTAACGAAGAACCGTATCCGTGCATCGAACCATCAGGCAAGCAACCAACCATTTGATCATATCGATACAATCCCATGTTCTCGCTCCTGCTCTCTTTTACTGCATTAAGACAACGCGTTTCAAACTGCTGTGTGCTACGGTAGTTGAACCCATTTCCTCTGCATGACCTGTCATTGCCACAGTAACTAGATGAAACCCACTAGCATGTGTAGGAGTTGTTTGAGCCATATGTATGTGTTGTTCCTACCTTGCTATGCCTGCTATGCTTAGAGTCATGTCAGGTCTGGTTCATCTGGGTGATGGGCTAGAGTGAAATGTTTATCTCGGTAATGAGAGTGGTGTGGTGAACACGATTTGGTAAAGGTATCGATGAGAGGCCATGTAGGAGTACATGGTGGGTTGTTTCATTGAAGCCGAAGCCGACCTTAAGCACTGAGATCTGTATGCGTGATTTAAGATACAGCTACTACCATGCATTGGGCCCTGAAATATGACCCCGCTCGGCTTCTTATTCACCCTAGCTCTCTGTCCAGGAGTTGCAAGTAGTTTCTGGTGTTTGTAGCCTACTGGAGGCCGTGGACAGCGCTGACCGTAGGGGTGGGCTGTGATGCGGTAGGTACGTGGCACGGTGTACCGAATACCCGTTAGGTATCTCGGGAACCCTGTTCACATCGTTCGGGGCCGTATGGGAAACCTCGGCCGGACTCCCTGCGGATGGAACCTGAATAGGCGATAAACCTGGACTAGAGGCTTAAGTGTTTAGGTAGGTCGTGGTCTACACCCACGTCGGCTTTCGCTTGAAGTCTGCCGAGCACATGTCGTGTGCAGACGCTAAGTGGTGGAAACATGTATGAAGAAGTACACCCCTGCAGGGTTATCATAATCTATTCGAATAGCCGCGTCCGCGGTAAAGGACTACTTGGTTGCCTATACAGTTCATAGACAAGTAAATGGAAACTGTTAAAAGCCTCAAGATAAGTGTGAGTGCCGAGGATGGCTCTTCCGTAGGAAGACGGAGGCGGATCCTCGGTAGTGTATTGAATTGGTGAGTAGTGGACTCGTGTGCGAAAAACCATTTCAAGTTGGAGTATCGTAGGATAGCCTAGCCAAGAGTCAAAGCTGGCTTGCTGCAATAACTCCACCAACCCTTCTTGATACTATGCATGTATGTAGGATCTGATGTAAGTCTTGCTGAGTACCTTTGTACTCATGTTGCTATAATCTACATTTTTACAGAAGACGCTGCAACCCCTTCTGATGGGTTCTATGTAGACGTTGACATCAACGAGTAGGCTAAAGACCCAGGTGGTGACCCTGAGCTTGTGAAGGACCACGTAGTATAGCTAGGCTTTCCAAGCCTCTTCTATTTTACTAGTTGTCTGTACTCAGACAAGTTACTTCCGCTGCTGGTTTGTATGACTGTATGACTTGTATGTTGGGTCGTGAGACCCGTACCTTTGTGTATGTTATGTATGGCTCACTGAGCCTTAAATAAAGTACTTGTGTCGTAGAGTCATGTTGTGATGCTTCGTTGTATTTGCACATATCGAGCATACTGTGTGTATGATTGAAATGCTTGGTATGTGTGGGATCTGACTATCTAGTTGTTTATCTTTAGTAGCCTCTCTTACCGGGAAATGTCTCCTAGTGTTACCGCTGAGCCATGGTAGCTTGCTACTGCTCTGGAACACTTAGGCTGGCCGGCATGTGTCCTTCTTCGTTCCTGTGTCTGTCCCTTCGGGGAAATGTCACGCTTTGAGTACCGGAGTCCTGTTAGCCCGCTACAGCCCGGTTTACCGGAGTCCTGCTAGCCCAGTGCTACAGCCCGGACCCACTTGCTGATGACCGACACGTTCGAAGCTGGGTCATGGATGCCTGTCCCTGTAAGTCTGTGCCACTTTGGGTTTACGACTAATCATGTCAGCCCGGGCTCTTTATCATATGGATGCTAGCAACACTATCATATACGTGAGCCAAAAGGCGCAAACGGTCCCGGGAAAAGGTAAGACGACACCCGTGGAATACCGTGCGTGAGGCCGCAAAGTGATATAAGGTGTTACCAGCTAGATCGATGTGACATCGAGTCGGGGTCCTGACACACAAGTCTATTTCGTTCGTTTTGCGGTACGCCACACCCCTCCCGATCAACAGGACCCCCGTTTCGACCGTAGGAGGTCCGTTTCCTCCGTTTTGCGGTATGCCACACCTCTCCCGATGAACAGGATCCCGTTTCGAACATGGCCGGTCGAACACAAGGCCGTTTCCTCTGTTCTGCGGTATGCCAGGCCTCGTTTCCATCGCCTGTTCCGTCCCAGCCCTCCCGATGAACACGACGATGCATTCCGTTCTGATCTAGCTGGTTGGCTCGCCATGAACACTTTGACGACGCTGTTTCTCCGTTCCAACCCAGCCATGTACACGAGCCCTGGCTGTACGTATGTGCGAGTAGGTGTTTGAGACCCTGCCCGTATGTACGTACGTGGCCGTATTTTCTTTCTTGCACCCTGGCCGCTGTACGTACGTGTACATGCTACAAGCGCGCCTCTACTACAACACATGCGCGCCTCTACAAAGACCAGTATGTACGTACACATTCACGACCAGAATGACAACGCTACGTACGCTTCAACCAGGTGGGTCCCAACTGTTAGGCAGTTCCTTGCCTGCAAAGATGTAGCTGGTGGGTCCAAGCAGTCAGGGGGGCGAATCATTTTTTTTGCCCGGACACACTTCCTTGTGTGCGAAGATGTAGCTGGTGGGTCCCAACAGTCAGGGGGCGAATCATTTTTTTGCTCGTAATATGGACGCACTTCCTTGCGTGCGAAGATGTAGCTGGTAGGTCCCTGCAGTCAGAGGGGAAACATTTTTTTTGCGAAATACGGTGGCCTGTTCGGTGGGTCCCTGCTGTCAGGTGGAGGAATAATTATTTTCCGCGTAATAAGGAGGCACTTCCTTGCGGCTGCCGTGGACCCAGCTGTCAGCCTCTCCATGTACAGTACTCTTTCGATGGAATTCGGTCGTTGACCACATTGTCCACGCCGCGCCGAGAGCACCACGGCAGTGGACGATGACCAGGCCTAGGAAGGGTTCACTGGTTCGGTAGCGGTGTGAGGCTGCTGTCGCCGCAGAATAACAGGGGGTGTGGGTGAGTAGAGGGATGGTCTGGCCACCGGTGGGAGTAGTAGGGGGCGGTGAGGCCTCCGCGGCATCACAGCCAGCCACGGGGGGCAGGAGCGCACGGCACGATCGGCGCTGGTTTGGGTGGCTGGACCAAGAAGACCAGAGGTTGAAGAAGCACTACGGCCATTGGATGAGCATCGTATGGTAATAGGAGCTAGAATCATTCATATCGACTAAGTTGACAAAGCCCTCCGTCCCCGTCAACTTGGTAGGCCCACAAGTCAGCCTCCCACTATGCTGGGTTCCAGTTGGCAGGGGGAGTATTCATTTTTTGGTGCGTAATAAGGAGGCACTTCCTTGCGTGCGAAGATAGCTGGTGGGTCCGACCTGTCAGGGGGGCACGTTTTTTTCACGAAATACAGAGGCCCTTCTGGTGGGTCCCAGATGTCAGGTGGAGGAATCATTATTTTTTGCGTAATGAGGCATTTCCTTGTGTGCGGCCGTGGACCCAGCTGTCAGCCTCTCCACGCACAGTCTACTTCCGATGGTGTCGTTCGTTGACCACGTTGACCACGCCATGCCGAGCGCATCCAAGGTGGTGGACGACGGCAAGGCCCCGGACAGCAACGAGCCGGAGATGGGAAGACGCGGGAGTAGAGTCGCAGACGGAGAGGTGTATGATGGTTAATTGGTTCTAGTGCGGTGTGGTTCGGCAGTCGGTGGAGAAGAACAGGAGGTGTGGAGGGGTGGAGGGATGGCCTGGCCAACGGTGGAGTAGCGCTTCATAGCGAAGCGTGCTACGCAGAGCTGCTAGCAGCAGGATGCGGGAGGTGGTCCTGGCGGCGCTGGAGGAAGAAGACAAGAGATTGCAGATGGATGCCGGTCGTTGGATGTAAATCCAAAGGCTAACATGTCAGAATCATTTGTTGACTAAATTGACAACGACTTGCGTTGGCTTCGACCTATTGGCCCACATTTCAGCGTCCAAAAATGTGGAACGTATTCAACCCATTTTTTCAGAATTTACAGTCTTTTTTTTGCGCGGTAGGATTTACAGTCAATTTGATCTTTTTTTGAATTACAGACATTAGCTGGGCTGGGTGAACAAATAATGTAGCGTCCATGTGGCCCATTTATTTTATTTCCTAAAAAATTACAGGCCATTTGCACTTTCTCGAAATACATGATTTTGCTGGGGTGATTCTAATTATAATGTTGGGTTGGGCTTGCAATGTTATCAAAAAATAAAAGGGGCTGAGCATTTTGTTATAAATATATTTAAATAATAAATGATATTATTACATTCGTCCTTAAATCTTACCAAGCTTTTGTACACAATCACCAGGATTTTCGTGCCAAAACAATCCAGGATTTCATTGTTAAGAAATTATTTTTATAAGTATAAGATGTGGGATATTGTTTTCTTACATATGTAAGTATCTGTTAAATATATGATGACAATAAAAATAATATATAATAACATATAAAATAATTTAAATATATATAATATAGTTAGAAGGGAAACATAAGTTAGACTTGGCGTTCCTATTCTTATATAGAAAAATAGAACAGACCTCTGCGTTTTCTTCAAAAAAATACATAAATTGGGCTGTCGATATTCAGGAAAAATAAAACCTCGGATGGGAGGTCCATTGGCCGGTCGATACATGACGACCCTCAAGAAAATACAAACAGGCCTATGGACCTCCCATCCGAGGTCGTGGGCTGCGCATGTTAAAAATGAAAACCTAGACGGGGAAGCCCAAAACCCAGCTGATACTTGCTGGCCCAGTGATAATAAATGATACCTGCCAGCTCCCCGGCTTTGTTGTGAATTTATCTCCTAGTAACTACGTTGAAGCACCTAAAAAATGTAACTATGTTGACAAACCCGTGGTCCCCAATGTCAGTATAGCATCAGGAGGAAGTATTTTTTCGATGAGGCACTTGCTTGCGTACGGCCATAGACCTGGTGGGTCCCGACTGTCCACCTCTCCACGTACAGTCCTTTCCAGATTCCTCTCGTTTGTTCAGCATGTTCACAATGGCAGACAGCAGCGTCGCGGTGAGCGCACAAAGGCGCAGGAGGGGATCCCACCACCTGAGGAAGTGCCTTATTATTGACGAAACTATTGAACTAGCCTAGTGGCCAAGTGACACTACCCGACAGATGTTCCGCCCTGGTTCGATTCCACCTCACACCTGTGCAGGGAAAATATCTCCAAATTTTTTGCCTCTGCCTTTATTGACATGCGGGTCCCCATTGTCATCTACACACACCACGTCCAACACTTGCCAAAACTTCGTCCCTCGTTTTCTTTGTGTTTCGCACACTCGACATTGTGTGGGCATTTTGACTGTGCATCATATGAAGATGTGCTATGCATGAATGTTGATCAACATGATGTTAACTGGCTGGTAGTTCCATTTTTGACCATGAATAAAACTTCTAACATGATGTTAACCCTGTTTGAAAAGGTCGTGTTAATATAAATGCTCTGCCTCTGAAAGTTGCAGTTTCTTATCTGAAACTGAACTTGCAGTTTCTTCTCTCAGAATCACATTGTCTGCACTTTTATACTCCTATGAAACTACATTTTTTAAGTGCTAAAAATATATCTCTATAATTCATAAAATACTTCATATGCTCAATACTGCAAATCTGAAATTCAAAAGACATTCATATCTGAAAGTACTCTCAAAATACACAACACAAAACACAATTCACAACCTGCAAATACTGACAACCCTAAGCTCCTCTTGACAATTCACAACCTGCCCGACTATTGGGCTGGGGGGGGGGGGCAGTCCCCTGCTATTCCTCGGCGGCAAACAGCTGCCCCGTGAGACGATGTGAATGGCGAGGGAGAGGATGGCGGGGAAGCGTCGTCGGGCCAACTGCTTTTCTCCTCTTGCAGTTGGGTTCGGTCGACGAAGACTCCACCAGCTCGCTTTGGCAGGACACCCTCACCAACGGCACCCTGTAGATGCTCGATCCTTCAATCTCTGGTGGATGCTCCATCTAGGATCAATACTCCCACCACCGCTCCCTCACGATCGAATTCAGTGAATCTGTATGCTCCATGGCCCAGAGGAGCTGCTCTATGTAGTCTGGCGCGACTCCCTCCGGGAGTATCGCCGCCTTTTCACTCTGTTGCAGATATTTGGCCATGGATGTCACCATCGCCGCTAGTTGGTCCTTGTTGTCAAACCAAGACTGTATCTCCAATATCCTAGCTAGCTTCACAGGGTCTCCATTTGCGATCCTCACGTATCGGTTGTACTCCTCCATCGATCTACTTCTCCACAACACCTTCACTCGCCGGCGGTGGTTTTTGAATGGAAGAGGAGAGGAGCAGTGCTGGTTTTGGATTAGAACGGGAGAGGAGCGACGCTGGTTTTGGACTGGAACAGGAGAGGAGGGGCGGTGATTTTGAAATGGAAGAGGAGAGGAGCGGCGCTGGATTTAGATTGGAACAGGAGAGGAGCGGCGGTGGTTTAAGAGGAGAAGAGCGGAAGAGCGACGCTGGTCTTGGAAGTATTTTTTTGTTGTTTTGCGTATTTTGGGTCAAAGTTTGACCATGTACTGTATTTGACAAGCAAAATGTGAATGCATGCCACCAAAAATTGTATCGTTTTGGTTCGTATCTGAATGTACTTTCAAATTATATTATTTTTGCAACGTATAACATATATTTTATGTGCAAAAATCATGGTCATTTATGACCCAGAATAAAAGGGAGACTAGTTAATGTGGGGTCGCTTTCTTAATTGAAGGGTAAATTGATTTTGATTTTGATCCAGTCACAATGCGCCAACCCTCTCGTCCAATCCTAAATCGCTGCCGCATGCTCCTCTCCCTCTTCTCCATTGCAAAACCACCTCCTCTCCTCTCCATCATCTCCATTCCAAAACCACCGTCTCTCCTCTCCTTCTTCTGATCTTCTCCATTGCAAAACCACCTCCTGTCCTCTCCATCATCTCCATTCCAAAACCAACATCTCGCCTCTCCCTCTTCTCTATTGCAAGACCACCGTCTCTCCTCCCATCTTCCAAAGCTAGCACCGGACCACTCAAAAGGACATCTATGGAGAGGATGCAGCAGCGAATTAGGAAGATCGCCGGCGGCGACCAGGCAAAGTTAGCCAGGTTGAAGGAGATCCTTACTTGGTTTGACAATGAGTGGGAGATTTCAAGGACGGTGCGGGCCATGTGGCCATGTATGTGAAAGAGCGAGACGGCGGCGATGAGGGCGGTGATGTACATGTACTCCTCGGTAGCTGTCATGCCGCAGTCCTCCGAGTTCATCGAGTATCTCCTCTGGGCAATGGAGCAGACAGATTCGCCCGAGGCGACAGTCAGGCAGAGGTGGTGGGCGTACAGGTCGAAGGTCGAGCACCCAGAGGATAACCTATTGATCGAGTATGGTGTGCCGTTCGTGAGGGTGCAGAGCCAGCCGGAGCCACAGGAGTATTCGTTCTCCCACCGCAAGAGGAGGCCGGATGGCACAATGTTGCTTCCCCACCGTTCTCCACGGTTCCCTCGACGCTCACCTCATTTCAATGGCGGCGGTAGGGTTTAAGGTAAGCTTCGCACTAACCTAATCTTCCACCTGCTCATGCTTACAATCAATGTGACAGCTAATGAAATCCATACTTACAATCAGTCTCCGAGTACTACACCAATCACCCTAAAATAGCTCTGGACCTTTGGGTCAAAGTTGTGACACAATGTACAAATAAAGAAAAATAGATTGGTGCTTCTTTCAGAAAAGAGTACTCCCTAGAAAACTGCCAATATAAGCTACTAGTATTTGGTTAGAGGATTTGCTGCCGAGAAAGATCCGTCCACAGAGAGCGCCACACATCCCACTGGTGGTGGTGGATGCCAATGCGTGCATGCAGCATGGTTGGTGTCGGTAATTTTTACTTGGCACACCTCGCACTCTGCATATATGCCGGTTCCATACGTACATTTGTGCAATTCCACCAAAATGAAGCTGAATAACCCTGTTTGCATAGATAATGAAAAAGCGTGATTACATTATAGTGGCACTAGTTGATGAAACACACAAAATAAATAGAAGAAAATATTGCGATAGTATCAATAGTATGCCATGCTGCGAGGGCGAGATGGGTCATGCGATGCCTCATACAGTACGCCTCATACTGGACATCGTCCCAAGTCTCCCAGATCCACCTTCTGCCAGTGATGAAAATCAGTGTACAGCGGTAGTACAAGGAGGCACCTTGAGACATTCAATTCCCTATTTTTGTACAGATCAACTAAAACTAAGCACCCTAGTTTGCAGAAACGCTTAAACATTAACAATGGGACTAGTTGATGAAACATACATTAACAAAGAGAAGCACTTTCTTTATCTACATTGGAAATGAAATGATAGAGATGACACTCGCTCTATTTTAACTGTATTATTACTTCATTTTATCAGTGACACTAGGGTCGAGCAGGTGGCAAACGAGGTGTACCGTGCGTCGCAAGGATGGAGGCCGGGGGTGCTTAGACTGGGATGCTGAAGCTGGCTCTTTTAGTCACCAACATGGATGATTCAATTCATGGGACCTTTCGGTGCAGTTCACCTAAAATGAAGCAATGTCCCGTGAGCTAGCAGCTTCTTCTTCAATTTTTTTTAAGAAAAGGGCTCCAGCCCTGGTTCCATTTCCATCAGAAAATGAAACCCACAGAGCTTGTTCTTCATTAGTTTCAATAAAATTGAGCAACATCAAGGTTCGTTGTGAAGCTCCTGGAATGCTCAACTATAATTTGGATATCATTTGTGCAGTTCAACTAAGATCGAGCGTGAAATGTATATCTCTGTTTCCACAAAAAAGGTGGAAAGGAGGGTGACTAACAAGTGATGAAACATGCATCAAATGAAAAGAAGCATGTTCCTTATCTGAATGGCAATCCTATAAGGATAGTAGCAATTTCTAAAGCAGTGGCACTGCTAGATATTAGTGTGGGCATTAGGATTAACTATGACAACCGTTAAATACAACATTACTTTGGGCACGGGAGAGTAGGCGGACCAGGACAGTTGCATTTCTAACAAAAAGAACCAACTTATCTTAATGGGAAATTTAGTAGGACATGTAAAAAAGTGCCATTGATTCATATTACTGGAGGCATTACATTGAAAACAACATTGGTTTAACGTGTCCTTACTTTTAACAGTGCGACTGCTACATTTTACCAGTGGCATTACATAAGAGTGGCTCGGGGCAACAAACATCAGAACAGGATATCTGGGTTGGTCCCATTTTTGTTCGGTATAGCCACCTTATACTATGTGAGGCTAGCAAATCTAGTGCTAGACTTACTCTGTTGACTTGTCCCCCAGTCCCCACTTTCTTTCCTTTTTTCAACCAATAGATCGGGTTTATATTGAGTTTGTACTGCGTTTCCCTTTATTTCCCTATTAGACCTAGAGACCAGTTGGATAGCCAGTCTCTGCTACTTTTCGCCCCCATTATTTCCTCTTTCGACCAAGTCCTAGATTCAGGTAACAAATCCTCCCCCACCCCACCCCCTTTCTTCCTTGTTTGAACCAAGTAGTACTAGATTCGAGTGCATGAACTAGTTTTACCTCTTAAACATGAAAATTAGGTGGTTTTCGAACAGCCGATCGATCCTATCTATGAGGGGGCCTGAGAAATAGTAAAAGATACAAATGCAGCGACGTCAGGAGCTCGGGAATTAGAGCAAGGCTGGTTTCGAAGGAAGTTATACCTGATGGTCGCCGGGATGTCGCTAGGTGGGCGGTGGGAGGCCGGATCTGCCCACACTATGACAGCAAGGAAGAAGGGGTCGGAGGCCCTCCCTCGCCAGTGGTGCTTGGGAGAGAACGACAAGGAAGGCTAGTCGGGACGCGCCAGCAGTGGGTAAGAGCCGTCGCCCAGGACGACTGCGTGAACATTGCACCTTCTCACCTTCCCCGGCGGAGAGGATCCGGCTGGATCTGTGACCAACGGTGAGCAGAGAGAGAGAGAGTGTGGCCACCGCTGTCGTGTTTAGATCTGGAGAGGCCGAGACAGTGTGAAGAGAGCAACACTAGCAAGCAAGCGCGGAGGCTCCTCCCTATATAGTGGAGTAGTACTAGTTTTCTTTTGTCTACCGGAGCCGTCTTGACCTTGTCAATGACTGTCGAGAAGTCTTCATGCACGTGGCCCGTAGGCGCAGTTGTCGTCATTTTGATCTGAAGCACCGGATTATAACATATAACACGAAAAAAGGCCACATGACAAGAAATCATGACCTCACTGCCCAAAGGAGACAACATGAATCCCGATGGACAAACTAGACGAGGAACAAAGCTCAAATTAAAGATAAACTCGTAGAAAAGGGGTCCGTCGATAGATGTCCTAATTAACATAGCCGGCTTGACCTAGATGGCAGCCGAGTAGTCTTTGTGCATGTGCCCCCAATGACTAGCCCAACTCAGTTGTCGCTGTTTAACCCTCATAGTGATCCGAAGCACATGACACCTAATTTTTAGAGGTGAAAAGAAACCTTTTTTAGATTTCTCACCACAAATACAGCCATGTGCAACACAGCATGCACGATATGTAGACGATAGCCAATCTAGGCGTGTCTGCTGGAGTCTGGTCACATGCATGGACGAACTAATCTTCCGTGTCTTGCAAGGATCGTCCAGGCACCAACGTAGTACAACACTTCTCTAGTACTATCGCTCGTCTCCCTCTTCTATTAAGTCTCCCGACTTGCGGGGCCGGGGAGCGTGCCTATGGTCGGTGCGGTCCCACATGTGTGTGCAAACGCAATATGACGCGCGTTCCATTCGAAGAGCAGTGTGCCAGACCTACCGACCGTCTGGGGTGCGACGCGAATGCGACAGGCGTGCTGTATACTCCGTACATGTGTACCGCCATTTTCTAGAGGCTTTGCTCCATAGTGCAATCCATGGATACAAAATTAGTATACTGTACTATTTAAAAGTCGAGGGCGGGGCTTTTCCTGTGCGGTAGGCGGCGGGTCAGTTCTACCTAGTCGGTTCGACAGAGACATGAGAAGACGAGGAAGTAGGCTGCTGCAAATGTAGGGCTGTGTGATATGACAGTGAGGTACTTTAGGACAGGTGGGGCCCCGTGATTTGACTTGCCATTATCATTTTAACTGTGGCGCTACGACCGGCGTGAGTCTCCCGATTCCTGACCACCTCCATACAGGTGCCTCTCCCAATGCTCCACCATGTAGTAGAGGCTGGCTCTTGCATGAGAGCCCACTTCTCCACTTTTTCCTTGCCTCTCTTTCCTCCACATATGCAAAAATGCCATGTAAAGCGTACTATTGTACTTATTTGCTTCTACAGGTGCTAAGCTTGCCACATAGGCATAAAGTCTGATGTGTCAAGTTAATCAAGAAGAGAGAGACTAGTTTGGTGACCCAAGGAAGAAACGGTGCTAAGCGCGTGTACCTAGGTGAAAAGACAATTTTGAGTCTATAGCTAATTAAATGAAGCAAACTTAGCAACAAAAAACTAATAAGCACACCATTTCATTGGAAGAGGTCACTCCTTGGCAAATGAAATAAATACTAGTACTCCATGTGTCCCATAATATAAGAACATTTTTTTGGCACTACACGGAGTACGAAGAAAGAGATAGAGAGAAGTAAAAAAATACACTTATAGCTAACCTTATAGCTAACCTTGTTGTAGTATGAGTGACTAAGTGATGACTATGTATGACATGCCAACATCAGATAGCCTAACAGACCGTGTTAAATCTCCAAGGGCGCGACCGCGCGTGCGATGCGACGGTCGTGGTAGGCGCGACCATGATATGGGCTGCTGGCAGCCCTTGGATCTGAGATCAAGCTGTCGCATGCTAAGTTGCTAAAAATTTGCAGAATAACCCTTCCGCGGCAACCGGCAAATTTCCTCCCGCGGGGCAGAGTAGGTTTCTCGATTTGCATGCGGGTTTAACGGAGGGGTTTGATGGAGGCGTGTTCAGCCGGGCGTGAAGTGGACGGTGCAGTACTATTTAATTTGACAACTAAAACTAGTATATTATAAAAAACAAAGAAGAGTAGTAGAGATAGAGATAGGAATAGAGACTAGGGAGGAGCACAATCTACTGCTTCGTGGGCTACTCCTGCGCTCCATTCGGCGGCCGCAACGTCCCCTACAGCCACTCCCTCCTGCGCTCCATTCGGCGGGCGCTGTTGACATTTGGGGAGCGCACTCTCGCGGCTGCTAGCAGCGACGACTTCACGGAGGACGACTTCTTCCCCGACCTCGGCAACCTCTTCCTCAACGACATGGGCGACAACCTCAACGCCAATGGTGTTGCTCCCGTTGCACCGTATGTGTTTCTGTCCTTCCTATTCGAAATCGTGGTAGAATTCATGTTTCTAGTCTGTGTCCTAGACTCGATCTGTTCATCTACTATGCTAGTCCGCATGATTAGTTTAATCTCTGTTATAGCCGTCATGATTTATTTTGTAGTAAATCTCGTAGTAACTTGCTCATATATTCAACTGGCGGAACGTCCCCTACAGCCACTCCCGTTTCATGGATGGCCTGGTCGATGCCTCCAAGGAGCCCTTTGTCTACTGCTATGAGTGCCCCGTGCCGTTTTGGGGCTCGCCAGCGGACATCGTGCATCACCTCACGCAGGTGTGCGGTGATCACTACTGGCCCTTGGCAAAGAACATCAAGTACGAGACGTGCTACCCGTTCACCGTGCTGGAGTCGCTGGAGGATCAGCGCCGCCTGCTAGTCTCGGATGAGGACGGCAGCATCTTCCTCTTGATCATGGCCACCGGTGAGGCCCGCGCAGGCCGCCGCCACATCTCTGTAGTGTGCGTCAGGGGCGACACCGCTGACGCTGACACTGACACGAGGCCGATGTATGGGTGCGTGCTCAGTATTACTACCCCTCGGAGGTACGTGGGCGACAACACTGGCTACGTCAAGCTGACTTGGACTCTGCCGATCTGGGACCTTCCTGCCAATGTGGACATGGAAGATGCATATGGTACTATTTGACCCCCAACAATGTGCATGGGGACTCCAAGGAGGTTCACCTGGACATCTGCATTACTAAGTTAAATGTTGATCATTAGTCTTCGCTCAATGTAATCCGCTGTCTAAGCATGTGGAGACTTCCATGCATGATCTTGCTCTATTGGAGTATCGCGCATGAATAAAAGTGTATCCATTTATGGTTTAGTCTAGAATCTTCCAAGTATGAATTTTTACTACAGTACTGGTGAAATACTTATGATGAACCATTTCCTGCAAAGCACAATAAGAGTTATTTCTTCACAAGTTTTGGATGCAGGTTGAACAGTTGAGCGCTTTTGTTTGCAAAAGATATTTTTTTTATCTATTTCACCCGGATGTTTCTGAGCTCTAGAGATGAAATAATATCCGAAGAAACCCATCGATACCTGTTACACATGAGATGACCCCCACATCCTTTGTCAAAATAAACAACACCCCAATCAATGCATTTCACTCTTCCGTGCAACGCACGGGCACCTTACTACTATAGATTAGTACGACCAAAAATTGAACTAACAATTAAACTCCATCATTCATTGGTTGATAGTCATTTTGCATACGTTCACACGCTTAACACCATTTCCTCCTAGGGTCACCCTAATGCTCTCTCTCTTCTTTAATTGCTTTGCCACATCATTTTCTTGCCTATGTGGCACCCTTAGCACCTGTACACCGTGGAGCACTGGGAAGGGCCTAAAACAATAAGGCGCCTCACTCATTTATTAAATTTATGATCAAAATTTCAGACAGATTACAACGGGGACCAATAAACCAGGACGGAGGTACTAGTTATGGGATTACTAATCTAGAAGCCTAAAAGAACCGGCCCCTGGTACTCCTACTAGTAGTAGTACTCAAGTTGGAATTCCAATTGCACGACACAACTTGTTAGGCAAAAAATTCGATTCAGGGTGTAGGAAGCGATTTGGGAATTTGCATGCCTTTCCAACCAGTTAGATACTCCGTACAAAGAGATAGAGAGAACTAAAATAATAAACACACTTATAGCCAACCTTATAGCCAACCTTGTTGTAGTATGAGTGACTAAGTGATGACTATGTATGACATGCCAACATCAGATAGCCTAACGCATTAAATCTCCAAACGCGTGACCGCGCGAGCGACGTGACGGTCGTGGTAGGCGTGACCATGATACGGGCTGCTGGAAGCCCTTGGATCTGAGATCAAACGGTCGCATGCTAAGTTGCTGAAAATTTGCAGAATAACCCTCCAGGATAGCATATTCACCCATAGGTCTTGAATCATGCCATGCAACCGTTCGATCTCAGATCCAAGGGCTCTCGGAAGCCCGTATCATGGGAGAATGGAATGCCACTACCCTGCCATTCGCACGCTGGCAGTTCGCTCCTACTCGTCCCTGCACGTCCTTTAATACTATGATGGTTCTCTCCTAGTCGTCCCGTCCTTTCACATTACGGCAGTTC
Source organism: Triticum dicoccoides (assembly GCF_002162155.2). Classification (NCBI taxonomy): domain Eukaryota; kingdom Viridiplantae; phylum Streptophyta; class Magnoliopsida; order Poales; family Poaceae; genus Triticum; species Triticum dicoccoides. The sequence continues at coordinate 396,682,503 of NC_041391.1, read as the reverse complement.
CACTAATCCTAACCCTCCTCCCAAATGCATGGCGTCCCAAATCTCCACAATCGGCGGTGAGTACAAGGTTAGAACCATCACCGGCGATGAGTTCGACGTCATCTACACCCGTTCTTCCGCGATGGTGAAAGGATGCCTTTCTTGCTTCAGACGCATGTTCGAAGACTCAGATGATGAGTGGGTCGCTGGGCTAGATGTTGAGTACACCACAGTCCTAGGACGAGAGAAGGATCTAAAGGACGAAGAGAGGAAGAAGCTCGCCGTGATCCAGGTTTGCGTGCATGACTTATGCTTGGTCTACCACATATGCCATGCTGACATTGAATGCCTAGATTTTAAGGACTTCCTTGAGAGCAACCTAGTCAAATTCGTTACTGTAGACTTTGGTAACGACAAAGAAGTCCTGGGTCGGATAGGCCTCGTTGTAGGCAACACCTTCGACCTCCAGAAGAATCGGCTGGTGTCCTCTCGTCAGCCTTCAATGCTGACCCTGGCAGGAGCCATGGTTCATCCTTCGTACGGTAAACTGGAGATCCCTCCATACACATTTCATCGTTATGCATGGCAACGGAATGTACTATATATAGACCACATCCACTACGCTGCAATGGATGGCTACCTTTGTTTCAATATCTACAAGGGTTGGATGAAGAGCAACAGCCAAGTGTGCGGTTCAAGCAAAGAAGTATTGACCAAGAGGAAGAGGGACAAGGACGAAGTCGAGGACGTGGACGAGGACCCCGAGTAAGGTGGCATGTCGTTGCTCATGGTGGTTCTAATGCAGTGTCTACCGGAATAGTTGCAAAGTTTAATTTCAGGTGTGCTTCATTTAATTTGAGGGGTGTGTTGTGCTGAGCTCCCAGCAGAACTATGTTATGTTTCTTCTCGTTACTTTAACTCTTCAGAATGTACATAGTAGTATTTCTTACATTTCATCTTTTAGTTGGTATAGTACCACCACTCATTTCTTCACATTATATACGTACAATATATATGGCGAACATCATATAGCCAGCAGTTTAGTTGTCAAAGAATTTCAGGGTGCTTAGTTTTGTCAAAGAATTCCGGGATGCTTAGTTTTATTTGAGGGGTGGGTTGTGCTGGACACCATTATTGTGATTAGCCTTTTTAATAGTACTATATGCATAATTTGGTGACGAGCGCTCTCTATATGTACCACCTTTTTTTTAATTTCAAGTTTTGCTCCATGGCGCAATCCATCGATACTACTACTGTACAAAAGTATACATTTTCTAAAAGGCTAGAGGGCGGGGCAGTCTAGCTTGGTCGGTTTTACGAGAGGCGAGGGCCTTTGTGATATGACGGCTCATTATTGCTGAAAGGCGGGGCCTTGTGATTTGACTGCTCGTATAAATGCGCCGACGACCTGAGGAGGAGCAAAGAACCATGCGGTATACTCAAGTTTTCCACTAGAGTAGTAATGTGATGGAGGAGCACGAAACACGGCAGCCCAGTACCATATAGCGATAAAAAATTATCTAATTTTCTAGCCCAGTGCCATATAGCGATAAAAAATGATCTAATTTGCTAGTCATCTCATTGTTAGCATTGTTCTATTCATTCCCTCAAACAAAAAAGCATTATTCTATTCATGCCTCGCAGAGAACATGACACGTGCGGCGAAACACCTGAAGCAAAAGATGAAACACAGGAGCAAAACAAGAAGGAAGATTATCACCCCAAATGATCTAATTCGCCGCGGAGTCGAAACTGCTTCTTCGTCACCTCCATGACCTCCATCTCCTTGCGCGTCTCCTCCGCCATCTTCTTCATTCTGTCCATGACGCTGGATTTCTCGATGCGAGCCTTCATCATCTGTTCCACGGCCGCATTACGTACCTTAACAGCAGCCGGGTGCTCGATGCGGAGCTTCGTCAACTCCTCCTTCTATTCCATGACGAGGGCCTGCAGCATCTTCATCGAGGAACTACTATTCTCATGCAGCTTCTTCCAGCCGGCGTTCTTCTCGATCAATAGGTCGATCTCGTGGCAGAGCTTCGCCTTGTCCTCCTGAAGTCGCAGGATTTCGCCGGTCGCCTTCTTCTCCGAGGCAATGCTCTTCTTCAGCAGCATCACCAAGCCGGCAGTCAACTCCCCCTTCTTATTGAGCTCAACAGGCATGTCATCGAGGCTCTCCTTTAGCAACTCCATCAAGCCTTGGAGGAACTCCTTCTGCTTATTGAGGTGCTTATTGAGCTGATCGGGCATGCTGTCGAGGGATAACGACTCCAGTGCCGCCGGCTCGGCATGTGCGCCTCCGCGGCTAGGGCGCTCCTAGGAGCCATTGCCTGCCCGTGAGAGATCTTTCGAGGTCTGTACGTGGCAGCGAGCCCTCTTTTTTTCCACAGCCTTGGTTGCCGCTCCCTTGTTACGAGTAGTTCTCGACCTAGAGCTCTGCTCACTAGCCATGGCAACGACGGACGAAGAAGAAGCACTTATGAGGAGGAAAGGTAGAGTAATTTTCGGTTAGGTAGTTCCCCTTTTTATAACCTAAGTACTAGCACTAGTACTAATACCTGCATAGTGGGAGCACGTTCAGGTTTGGTATGTACTAGTAGGTGTGAGCAGGCTTTCAAATGTGATGGACACAAGGTAAGGATTAATTGATGGTTTTGGTTTTGAGGCCCGAAACGGCTCCCGATGAGTTTAGTGGAACATAAATTTCAAGTACTACACTGCTCAAATGCATAAATATTATGTTACTGCCAAAAATTGGCACAAAATACAAAGGAGACCAATGGAAGTACTACTAGCAACCCATGATTTAACTACTCGCATGCGCGCAGTGGAGTAATAATGTCTTTCTTCCACCCTCACGTGCACTCAATTTGCATGCGCTGTATTAATTGACCATCAATGAAGTGAACGACTTTACACGCGTCAAATTATCACATGGGGTGGATCTTGGTACAAAATTGCGTCCGCCCGTGTACCCGCGTGTGCGTGCGAGGGCGTGCATGGCGTGCGTGCACATCTTCATTTCGTGCATGTACCGCCAGTATGGCTCAGGGAGGACGAGTGCATTCTTCTGGAACCAGCAGCACGTCACAGTGATCAATCCACGCAAGGAGGTCACGACAACGCCTCCACATGTGCCACGTGGCTTCATGAACTATAAGAGAGACACTGTGTAGCGTGCCATTGGAATTCTAATTTACGTGTTTTGCACATACTCGAAGTACTACTAAGGTACACGTGCATTGCACGCATCAGATTTTGCAACCAAATTATGAATAAATACCACACTATAGCATGTAAGCTCTAAGTCATATATGCCTAATGTAGCCCTTCGTTTAATTCTTATAGTTCATCTCATTCAAAATCTATTAGTTTTTATAAAAAAGCTAAGAACGCGGGAATAGGAAAAACATGGGATTATAGTGGAATGTCGTCTTGAATCCTACTGGATTGTATGAGCGTTTGATTGTGCACAGAAAAAACATGGAATTCTTTGAAAGAGGTTTGAGTGGATGGGATGTTTCCTATGAAATCTAGTGCAAATGAATCATATGGAAAAATTCCTATGGTTTACAATCCTACGAATCAAACAACCAATATAGGAAAAATTCCTAATGATTAGAATCCTCTAAAATTCCTTTGAGAATCCTTTGAATCAAAGAAGCCCTTAATCTATTTTATGATTCATGGAATTGTGCGTTGTAAAGCATAAAGTAAAAACAAATAATGGCAATTCAACTAGAAAAAAAGTTTGGGCAGTTATGATACAAAAGATTCTAGAACAAAAGAGAACCACTATTGTTTTGAGGTTTGTGCATTATGCTTAAGTTCAACCATGGAGTCTGCTAGATTGTACATGTGGCAAAATCCGGTGGGGGGCTAGAGGATGGTGCGAGGGGCCGAGTGGAGGGAGACTATGAAGGAATGCACAAGTGCGAGATTGATATTTAGAGAGAGGGGGTGAGAACGTGCGCTGTTGCGCGCAGTGGCGGAGCCATGAAAAATAAATGAGCTAGGGGGCCAAGCATTGCTAATCCTTTACGAGGAGGGTCAATTCATGAACTTAAACCATTTTTAGCAGCAATTGTCTAATGATCACATTCATATTAGCCTCAATATATAGTGATGTTAGGGGGGGCAGGGCCCTTACTACCCCCTGTCTTCGCCATTGTGCACGCATCTGAGAGATGAAGCAGAAGGCATGGGTGATGAGAGGGGGATGTTGGATATATAGTTAATGTGGGTGTATTAGCTATATATGTTAATCCTATATAGAGAGGTATAGATTGATCGATGTGGACGTGGGAAAGAGGGTGAGATCTCACTGGATATATCGTGATCGGTTTGTGTGGAAAACTATGAAAGACCTAGCTATATACACACATACATAGAGGAACATCAATCGTTGCGCATGCACGCATGAGAGATAAAAAATGCCCGATATGATGGAGAGGGGGATGTGTGTGTGCCTTCATGGGAGACTGACCTGAAGAAAAAGATTGCATGTGTGTGATGGATAATGCCGACCGGTAGTGTGTGTGCATGCATGCACAAGAAAAAGTTAGTGGTACAATTATAAAGAGAAGACGACTGTGTGGGTGTAAAAGACTAGGTGAGGTCATAATCAATGTAAAGTTGAATTCAAATATTTTAATAAGAGATCCTGATGTTTGAAACCCATGCATGCATGAATATAATGGAGATCTGCGAGGTGTGGTTTGGAAACGAGCATGTTGTAATGTATACACATTGAACAAGGTCAGACTGATTCGAATTTGAGATACCGATGGCAGACATCATTTGGCCACGTCGCATCCGTGCATGGACACACTATTGTAATTGGAGATGATGGGCGGCGTTCGCATCACATATCTATATCTATACCCCTATATATATTATATTTTATAATTTTTTATATTCTGTGCGGGTAACTTTACCTTTGAAAGATGGTCGTTGGATGAGGCGAATCCGATGGTCCAAAGATGGCAAATTTGAGCACTACTGGTCGTTGGATATCATCTAGATTCCACCAGATTTCGCCACATGTGTAATCTAGAAGACTCCATGGTTGAACTTAAGCATAATGCACAAACATCAAAACACAAGCACTTCTTATTTGTTCTAGAATCTTCTGTATCAGAATTGCCCAAATGTTCTTCTACATGATTTGCCATTATTTGTTTTTTACTTTATGTCTTACAACGCACAATTCCATGAATCTTAAAATAGATTAGCTTTCTTACAAAAACTAGATGATTTTGAATGAAATGAACTATAAGAATTAAACAAACATCTACATCATGCATATATGACTCAAAGCTTACATGCTATAATGTGGTATTTATTCATAATTTTCTTGCCAAATCTCATGCGTGCAATGCACGTGTACCTTAATCTAGTCTAAATGGTGTTTGTGTGTGTGTTGTGCGTGTTGAGGTGCAAATTATCTTTTTTGGGTACACGTTAAGCTTGTTCTTCCAAAATTTCAAGCCGCGCCTTGTTATGCTGAAAATTCAAGCTAGCGTCTCTGTCTATCGTGCTGCGAAACTCCCGACTCTTCAACCCGCGCCTTGTTAGCCCAACATATTTAAGATATATCTTTGTCTCGTTGTGCTCCGACAACTCCCTCCATCTCAACTCGCGCCTTGCTATTCCAAAATTACAACGCGCGCGAAAACTCCCACCTCCTGTGAAATCCCGACACGCGAAACGCCCGTGGTACCTCTGAACCGAAAGAACCGCCTCAAATCGGTGGGGGTACTTTTGTAACTTACCCCACATTTCGAACAAGCGCATCCCTAAGCTATGGTTCCCCACTGCCATCCCATCTGCCCACCCATTCGTACACTGAGGCCGCGAAAACCCGCGACGAAACCCCACACCCTGCTTCATCCGCCACCCAGTCGGAGCCTCTTCCCTGATGACGTCGTCCACAACAACACCTCGACGTCCCTCATCCACTGTACCGGATGAGGATCCGTCGTCGATCTCGTCGTCCCGCTGGTTCAGCCACCGCGTCCTCCACCTCCAAGGAGCTGCCCCGACGTTCCCCTCGTCTTTCGCGCCACCTCCATTCCCACACCGCCGTCTTCACCTGCACCACCGGAAGAGCATCATCATCACCGTTTCCTCAGATGAAGCTGCGGCCTAATCGGCGCCACCAAAGAGGTTGTACACTAATCGCCACATTTTCTTCTTGATTCGATCTCACGGTGCTGCCGGTGCTCGGTCCTGAGCCGACATGGTGCGGCTCCATCCACGGCGGTGTCGCCGGCCACTTCCTCCACGGCGTCACTCCCTCGGCGATGATGTCCACATTAGTAGGAGCTGCTGCTGCTTTAGCTCTCGCTCTCGCTGCTGCTCTGCTCTTGCTCTCGGTCCCCTGCCTCGTCTGCTCTTGCTCTTGCTCTTGCTCGCGTTGCTACTCTCGATCTTGCTCTTGCTTGCGATGCTGCTCTGATTTAGCTACACTTCAGTCGACTAAATTGACTTTTGGGTCAGTCGATTTTTAGGAG